>NC_057801.1:656782796-656785334 GCF_018294505.1 Triticum aestivum | reverse complement strand
GGCTGACGTGGCGGCGACGGGTTGGCTGAGGCGGTGGCGGAGCTGAGGTGGCGCGATCTGATTCGCCGGGGTGAGGTGTCCGGCGGACATGTCCGGCGCGGATGGACATGTCCGGCGGCGCGGGGAGGAGAGGGCTAGGGTTTCATTCGCGAAAATGGAAGGGGAGGGTCTATTTATAGGTAGAGGGAGCTAGGAGAGTCCAAATGAGGAGCGGTTTTCGGCCACGCGATCGTGATCGAACGACCGAGAGCATGGAGGGAAGTTTGATGGGTTTTGGGCCACTTTGGAAGGGGTGTTGGGCTGCAAAGAGAGAGAGGCTTTTGCGGTTACCCGGTTAACCGTTGGAGTACCAAACGACCTCCAAATGGCATTAAACTTGACAGGCGGTCTACCGGTGTTATACCAAGGCCACTTGACAAGCCTTGGTCCATTCCGAGAACATTTAGCCCCCACTCACAACGAGAGATGAAAGGGGAACGCCGGAGGGCATAGGAGCGCCGGATTGCAAAACGGACAACGGGGAAAAGGCTCGGATGCATGAGACCAACACGTATGCAAAATGAAATGCACATGATGACATGATAAAATGCAACACACAAGCAAATGACATGGCAACGACGGCGAATAACTGGCGGACACCTGGCGCAACGAATCCGGGGTATTACAACACTCCTCCACTAACAAGAGATCTCGTCCCGAGATCTTAGGACCGAGACGGAAGGGAAAAGGGATGAGGTGAAACAAGAACTCAAGAGAAGAAGCAAAGAATCGAGAGCACTCGAGAAGAAGAGAGGAACGACGAGAATGACGAGAATCGAAAGCTCACGCAATCAGATAGATTACGAAACAACTCCGGTTAGAACGATATAAGAAACGAATAAGACCGAAAGGATTTAGGCAGCACTCCGGCTGAAACATAGAGGAAAGAATAGAACATGAACTAGAGAGGATGGAATGATACTTGATGAAGACATGATACAAAACCTCCGGAAAGAATTGAAAGAAAATTGAATGAAAAGAATTTAGAAGGATTGAATGGAGTTGTTGAGAAAAATCAACAATGAAAAGAATAAGCTTGTTGTGGACTTATGGATAACATCTCAAAATCATAAGGTGATAACCGGCCACAAACAGAAATGATTGGATAACTTAGAAGAACGAAGAAATGCAAAACTCCACTTCAAAAGGATACGGAGAATTAATTGCACTTCGAGATGCGAGAAGAAAAGATACTTGAATTCCACCAACAAAATCTTGATGAACACTTGATGAATGAATTAAATCATGAAGAACCACCATGAAGAACTCCGGTAACAAACGAAAGACGAGATAAAATGAGGGATGAAAGATTAAGATTAGCGTTGCGATGATTTAGATGGAGGTTTCCGATGAGCTGGCCGAGAAAATTTGAACTCCAGAAAGAAAAGATGGGAAAACACTTGGAACTAGAATTTATTCACCAAGAACAAACTCTAAAGGAATGGATTACTCACTTGGATGAAATAAGAATAAGATTTATTGTATGCTTATCCTTCATCAAATTAAATTGATGACCAACAATGGATTTGGCATGCGACTTATTCTTCTAGAAAAGGATTGAGAAGTGACATATCACAAACTTGAGAAGGTCTTCATGAACCACCGGTAGGACTGAAAGAACGAAAGGATTAATATGATGACAAAGGAAAAAGAATCTGAATGAACCACCATTGGAAATGAAAAGGAACGAACAAAAGAGAAAGAATCGCCGGGAAGAATTAGAAGAACCACTTGAACGAAGCACTGGGATAATTAGAGGACGATAACTGGAATGATGGCCTTCGGTGAAAGAAGCGGAAAAACAACTTCTGACATACTCCGGATGGTTAGAGAGAATAACTGGCAAATGGAATAATTTGAGAGGATAATACGAAGCTAGAACCACGAATATCCGGGAGAACGGACAAGGTTTAGAGGAAAACTCTTCTTCAATCTTCAAATGACGACGAGAAACACCACCAGAATTACTGAGATACTTCAGTAGAATGAAAAGCAGAGAGGTTGAGCCAACAATGAAATGATTGGAAACCGACCTTGGAAAAGGCATCTGACTGATGAAATTCATTCTTACGTCAGACTTGAAAAGAATTTGAGAATAACTCCAGGAAATTAGAAGAGTCAGGTAAGATCCTGGGAAAAGACCTGTGGGTTAGGGCCCACTGAAGAGATAACACCGTTGAAAAAGGGATGTTGAACAGATAGATGATGCACCGGAAGAATTGAAATATTTGAATGAGGTGACAACTTTGAATCAATTCAAACACAGACGAATCTCCTGAGATGTCTTGAACACTCCGGAAGGATAAACTGGCGAGAGGCGAACGAGCAAAGGGAAATATTTGAGCTGAGGGAAAGAATACGATCGACAACGAAAAACTTGAATTTGGATCCACCGGAGGAGAGATGAAGAATGACGAACGAGACGAGAATTCACCGGTTGAAATGATTGACGAAGGACTGAAGAGGCTCCACATGAATGAAATAGATGGTCGAGAGAGA
>NC_057801.1:656778059-656782578 GCF_018294505.1 Triticum aestivum | reverse complement strand
AAGAGAAGGGGTGGGAGGGCGGGAAAACAAAGGCAACTTGGAAGGGGAAACCGACGAATAACTAAAGAGAAAACATCGGTTGAAATCATTGAGGAAAGAAAGCAAAGGCTTCGCACGAGTAGGATGGATACTCGATTACATACTCCGGCATTGAGAAGAAAAGGGAGGGCGGGTGGGAAAAGACAACAACTGAGGACTTGAACTCAAAGATGAAGAGGCTCGAGTCGACTTGACGAGAAATGCACCGGATAAAAAGAGCTGAGGAACAACTACCGGAAACCCAACTGCGTGATCCTAAAGAAAATTTGAAGGGGAAGAGGAGTAATTCAAAACACCTACGTCAAGATTCCTCACCAGAGCGACGAAGAGGCAGAGGAGTAAAAAGAATTCCTACTCTCCCATATAACTAGACTCCGAAAAATAGTTTATTCTAGACTCAACATCGACCAGACTACACGATCAATCAAGGGGGCTCCGAGGGTCGGTCGAGGCTCTGATACCAACTTGTCACGCCCAATATGCGATACTATCCTAAAGAGACTCGAAGGTCCCACCAAGGATAGAACCGCATATTGAAACACTTTTGCAAGGTGGATATCATTACATCAACATTACATAATAGATGGGGATACACACAAGAGGCATACAATGCCACATGAATACAACATCACAATACATAAAAGCATCATCCAACTACGGATGAAACACAAACAGAAACTCAAACGACATCCACCCTGCTAGCCCAGGCTACCGACCTGGAACCTATCCCCTGATCGAAGAAGCAGAAGAAGAACTCAACGCAAGCAAGCATCGCTCTCGCGTCATGATCATAGCAAAACCTATACCTGCAACTGTTGTTGTAGTAATCTGTGAGCCACGAGGACTCAGCAATCCCATTACCATGGGTATCAAGACTAGCAAAGCTTAAAGGGAAAGGAAGGGGTAAAGTGGTGAGGCTGCAGCAGCGACTAAGCATATATGGTGGCTAACATACGCAAATAAGAGCGAGAAGAGAGCAAGCGGAACGGTCGTGAAGCTAGCAATGATCAAGAAGTGATCCTGAACTCCTACTTACGTCAATCATAACCCAAAGACCGTGTTCACTTCCCGGACTCGGCTGAGAAGAGACCATCACGGCTACACACGCGGTTGATGCGTTTTAATTCGGATCTGGTGTCAAGTTGTCTACAACGGACATTAACAAATTCTCATCTGCCTATAACCGCAGACACGACTTTCGAAAGATTATACCCTGCAGGGGTGTCCCAACTTAGCCCATGACAAGCTCTCGCGATCAACGAAGGAATAGACCTTCTCCCAGGAAGACCCGATCGGACTCGGAATCCCGGTTTACAAGACATTTTGACAATGGTAAAACAAGACCAGCAAAGCCGCCCGATGTGCCGACAATCCCGATAGGAGCTGCACATATCTCGTTCTCAGGGCAACACCGGATAAGTCAAGCTACGAGTAAAACCAGCCCTCGAGTTGCCCCGAGGTGGCCTCGCAGGCTGCTCAGTTCGGACCAACACTTAGACAAGCACTGGCCCGGGGGGGGGGGCTAAAATAAAGATGACCCTCAGGTTGGCCGACCCAAGGGAAAGGTATAGGTGGTGGTGAGGCAAATGGTAAAACCAATGTTGGGCCTTGCTGGAGGAGTTTTATTCAAAGCGAACTGTCAAGGGGGTCCCATAAATCACCCAACCGCGTAAGGAACGCAAAATCCGGGAACATAACACCGGTATGACGGAAACTAGGGCGGCAAGAGTGGAACAAAACACTAGGCAAAAGGCCAAGTCTTCCACCCTTTACCAAGTATATAGATGCATTAATAATATAAGAGATATTGTGGTATCCCAACCAAAATCCTGTCCACCATGGAGCAATCTTCAACTTCACCTGCAACTAGAAACGCTATAAGAGGGGCTGAGCAAAAGCGGTAACATAGCCAATCAATGGTTTGCACAGGAAAGGTGTCAAAGGTTAGAGGTTCATGGCAATATGGGATGGCTTGATGAGCAAAAGATAGGTAGCGCAGCATAGCGAAAGAGCGAAGCAACTAGCATAGCAATGATAGTAGTGAGATCCAGGGTAGCGGTCATCTTGCCTGAAATCCCGCTAGGAAGAAGAACGAGTCCATGAAGAAGACGAACGGATGAAGCCGAACCAACCGTAGACGAACGAATCCTCACGATCGCAACGAAACAGGAACTATCGAAAAGAAGCACACGACATAGTAAACACACCACACATGAACAAGGCATGATGCAAAAACAAGCATGATGCAAGACAAGACTACATGAAGCTACTCATGGCAAGAGATGATGCAAACAAGAGCAACACATCAAGACAAGTTGAAATGAGGCCGGGAACAACATATAACAATTCCGGTAAGTCCTCAAATGCATATTTCGAAATTGGTCCAGATCTGAATAAACATTAAGTTCAAGTAGTTAAACATCGAGTTAAGATGCACAACGATGATCTACACGAGATTCTAGTCAAGTTACATATAAAGTTCATTTAGTTCGGAGCTACGGCTTAGAAGATATGAGCAAAACAAGTTAAACATGGCATTGATGCGAAATGCACCCAAACATCAAGCAAACACACCAAAACAAGGATGCAACATGATAATATGAAACTACATGCAATTCTAAGCAAGTTTCATAGAGCACACTCAAAACGGAGCAACGGTTCAAACACATACACTCCATACAAGTTTAAAGGACAAGTTGTCCAAAACAGCAACTAGGCATATTGCAAGCATCAAAACAACATGCTACAGCACCTCAACATAATAACAAAAGGCATGGGCATGATGTACAGGTAAAGCATTACAAAACATGAACACCGAGCTAACTCCAGAAATCACTAGAACATGCTCAAACACACATGATAAGATTGCAAGTTATAACAATTTCAGACTTTGCAGAAAATAACATCACGATGCAATGTTTAGAGTTATCAAACAACATGTTACAGGAACTTATCATGGCAAACAAAGGCATGGCATGAATCTACTAAATGCATAGATCAAAAGTCCCTTAGTGACCATAAGCCAAAAAGGATCAGAAAATATGATGGCACCCATATAAACATGGCAAGTTATTAAACAGATTCAAACATGGCAGGAACATAATTATGAAGGCATGTAGATGAACTTGTGCAACTCACTACAGAGCAATACATGGCATGGCAAGGCACCCAATAGTAAGAAGGCATGTTTCTGAAGCTAAGCATGGCAATAGCAAGGTCATAGGGTGCATGGAACACTAGCAAAATACATGGGAACAAGTGAACTTAATGTAAACAGGCTGACAGCAACATTATGAAGCAACCTTGGAGCAAGATATGAACCAGCTACAGCAACCTATAAATGCAACCAGGGGCATGGATGGATAGAGGATGACATGTAGATCAAAACATGTTTATAGAACATCTCCAGATTATGCATAGAATAACTAGTAGCAACATGTTTATATAGCATCACGAAATAACAGATTCAGCCTAGCAAAACAGCAACAGCGTGAACACTACTTAACAAGCTCGATTCACTCACCACAAGTCATTGCATGACAAGATAAGCATAACATCATCAAGAAGGCATGTTTGTGAAACAAACCAAGTCAAGAACAAGTCCATAGCATGCGAGGATCAACTACAACAAGCTTGGCCAAATTGAATAACAAGTAAACAATCTGCCAGGAAACATTTTGAAGCAAAAGTAGAGCAGTCAAATGACATGCTAGACTACTCCATAATTTCAACAAAGGTCATGAATGGATAGACAATAACCTATTGTTCAAAACACCCTTACTGAAGTATCTCAAAATATGCATGGATCTCTCTGTAGCAACAAGTTTACATGGCATCAAAATTACAGCAGAACTGGGACAAACAGTAACATCACGATGCCTACTTTGCATGCTTGTGCTAGTCACCACATTGATCACAAAAATGCATGGCATACACCACTGTAAAGAATACATAGCATAGTTCAAAACACATGTAGACATCAATCTCATAGGATGCACACATCAATCATGGCAAAAATGACAAAAGAGCTCGTTCTGTTAACAGACAGCAGAAAACATTATGAAGCACTCTTACAACAATTATTCAGGCACCAAGATGACCTCAAATGAATATGATGCAATGGAATGAAATGATGTACTCTTCGAAGCGAACAATTTGACATATTACACGCACGAAACGGAGCTACGGATGCAGAGATACGGCAGGTCAAACGTGGCATGAAAATTACAGAATCTGGGGACTTAGGATTTCGGGGGTCAACCTTCGAAATGGATCTGGATCGGGTCCCGAGGTCGGCCGGACCTCGCCGGAGCGGACGGGGCCGGAGGCGGGGAAGACGGGGCCGGGGCGACCGGAGAGGGGCGGATCCGGCCGCGGCCAGGCCGGATCTGGCCGGGGAAGACGGCCGGCGAGCGGGCGGCGCCATGGCAGGGCGGCGGGGCAGCCGTCCGGGGCGAGGTCGGGCACGCGGGAGCCGCGG
>NC_057801.1:655445648-655549230 GCF_018294505.1 Triticum aestivum | reverse complement strand
TCGTTCAAGCAAAGTTTTGCCTTGCCGGGAAGCAAACGACAGAAAAGCTAAGTTGCCAAAGTTTGAGCAATCAGTTTTTAAATTTTTGAGTTATCTTCCTCGAACGGCCCTGCTTTGTATGGAAAACCTGTGCGCGGAGGAACCAACTCGTGGCTAGTTGCGCCCTTACTTTGTTTCGAGCCTGCTCAACAACTTAAGTGTGCTACATGTAGTCGCGACAAGGTTTCTTGTCGGAAGCAGCGCCGCCAGCAGGCTGCTGATGTTCCACACTCAGCGCTCGCGGCTCGGGTGCCTGCGCCGACAAGTTCCCTAGAAGCGTAGGGTAAAAACATACAAAGGAAGGAATCTAGTAGAGGAAATAACATAGCAATTGATAACAGAAATAAAGTTATATTACAAGATAACTTGTCGCAGCTCTAACAGACTGTTTTCATAACATGATTAGCAGCAACAAGGGAGAACAAGAAATGGGCGGCCTAGTCTACGCGATCGCCCTCAACCCTCTTGATCTCGCTCACCTTGTCCACAATGGGTGCGACAAGGGCCTTGAGTGCGTCCTGATCGGCGTCTGGCGGCAAGGACTTGAGGACGTTGGTGAAGCTGAGGCCTGGATTGCGGAAGGCCACCTTCATCAGCACCTTCTGGAGAATCCCGGCGCAGATTTTGCGCGACTCGTCGACCAGCTGCTTTGGGATCCTCTCCCGGAGCCGCTGGAGTGCCGTCGCCACGCCCTTGAAGAACAGGCTGAGCTTGGCGCTGGGTTGGAGATTCCCGTCGGAGGGATACCCAAAGTCCTCCATCCCCAGCTGCGCCAGCTCCTCGTCGATGACTGCGGCAATATTCACCAGACCCTTGGTCCAGTGCTCCACAGTATCTCTGAACGAGTTCTGGGTAACTGCGATGCTCTCCAGCAGCGCCTTGTCAGCTTTGACCTTCTCCGACAAGGTCTTCTCCCGCTCCTTGGCAGCCTCCAGCGTCTACATCAGCGTGGCCAGCTTCAACTCCAGGTCCGCATTGGAATCCTTGGCGGCGCTGAGCTCCTTGCCCCTCTCAGCGAGAAGACCTTGCAGCTCACCGTGGGCGGCAGCATCCTTCTCGTGCTCACGCTTAAGCGCGGCAAGCTCCTCGCCACTCTTCCTAATGTTGGCCTCCAGCTGCGCCACCTTCTCCTCCAGCTCTTTCTTGGCGGCCTCTGCGATTGCGGCAGCGTCCTTTGCTTCCTTGAGCGCCCCGCCAAGTGCTTGCTCGCGCTCGGCGAGCTCCTCCTCGTAGCTGTCGAGGTTGGCCTTCCGCTGCACCAATTCGCCTTCTCGCGCGGACTGCTTCTCGGCGGCCAGCCTTTGTTCCTCCTCAGCTTCGGCCTTCTCAAGAAGGAAGGCCGTGCGCTCCTCGTCGAGTCGCTCCCGCTCCTGTGCCAGAGACCGGAGAGCTTCTTGATTGTGGCCCCGGAGCTCCTCCGCGCGCTTCTCCATATCAACTCCCGCCTTCGTGACAAGCGCTTCCCAGGAAGCCAGCTTGGCTTGCCGTGCACGGTAGAGTGACAGCAGCTTCCGCAGCAGCTCCTCCTCCTCAGGCTCGCCACTGCTGCTGCTGGGCGCGTCGACCAACGACAGTCCAGCGGAGGTGAGCACCTCCCCATCGAAAGTCTCCCCCTCGACCGGCGCCCTGGAGCTCGACGCCCAGGGTAGCTTGATGAAGATATCGTCGCCGGCCTTCAAGTAGGCGCCGGGCTGGGGCTCCTCGGAGCCCGGCTCCGCAGCAGCGGTAGAGGGATCGGCTGTCGGCGCAGCGCTTGACGCTCCTACGGCCTCAGGGTCGTCAGTGCAATCGCCCGACCCCTCGCCAACTTCTACGGTGGCAGCCTTGGCGGCCTCCTCGCCGGCGGTCTCATCAGCACCGGCCCCTTCCTCGCCGGCGCTCTCTGTCTCCATTGGCTCAGCAGCAGATGGGTCTGAAGAACGAAGAAGGGAGAAAAATCAATCAAAAATCCAAGAGAAGAAAATCAGAAGAAGAAGAACCCAAGGGAAAGCTTTTGGACAAGTGAATTACCTGTGCCAAGATCTGCAGTTGCGGTCTCGGCCGCCGCAGGGTCGACGGTGCTGCCCCTTGCCGGAGAGCGCTCCCTTACCGGGAACCCCTCCCTTGGCGGCGTAGTCGAAGCAGATGGCACTTCGGGACCAGCTTCCGGGCGCTCCTGATGTGGCTGCTCTGCTCCTACACAAATCAACAAGCAAGATATCAACAAAGGAAAAAAGCACTCATGCGCGCCTGACAGCGGAAAGCTAACTATGAACTTACGCTGGGGGCTGCGCTGGGGGCTGCTTTGAGGAGTGGTTGTCGGGTCCGTCAAGGTGGTCTCGGACCCACCCCATGCTGACACGGTGGGGTCATCTTCGATGACAATCACCGCGGCCTTGGCCCTCTTCGCCGCTCTCTGGGCCAGCATCCTGAAAAGAAAGGAGTCCAGATTGAAGCAAGTCAGATATAAGATAAAAACAGCAAGATTGAAGAACTACAAGAGCACCAAAGAAACTTACTCTTCTTCCTCCTCGTCGGAGCTGAGCGCGGAAAGATCAAAGTCCGGCTCCCCTCCGGTGCGGCGAGGCGGAGGAGTAGGATCCCTTGCTCGCTTGGCGGGGGCGGTGGCGGTGGCCCGGGAAGATCCCACTCCAGTCGCCGCTGCTGCGTGAGGCGCTCCCGTGGCAACATTGCTTGCCGCGGTAGAGCGTGTCGCACGGTTCGGCGGCTGTTGACCCGGCTGCCGCCCCGCTACGTCCGCGCCCCTGCGAAGACGCCTTCTTGGCGGGGCCGGGGGCTCCACCTACGGCAAGCTTTCTGAAGGCTCGGGCTCTTCCTCGCCGGCATCGCTCGGCTCAGCTTCAGAACCGGCAGGCTCTTCCTCGCCAATGAACTCCGCGCGCTCGGCGAGGTTTGCCGCTTCTGCCGCCTCCGCCTCCTCCACAGTGAACCCGAACGCGCCCGCGGCAGCTGCGGCCGCAACCTCTTCCGCCCTAGTGGCGATGCGCTGCAGCTCCTCGTCGGTGGTGTCACGGGTGAGGCTTTTCTGCTCGTCAGCGTGGACCGGCACTTCTTCCAAGTTGTCGAAGAACACTTGCATGACGTCATCCGCAGGCTCTTGCCAAGTTGGAACGATTCCGTGTGAATCGCACAACGGCATCATGGCGCGGATCCGGTCAAGCGAAGAATTATTGCACAATGGGACGACGCCCCTCAGCAGCGTGAATGGGTGCTGGGGATCGCGTTTGAACAACTCCAGGAGCATTGCATCCAGCTCCATGACGGTGAAGTTGTAGTTGAGGCCCGACCGCAGCCTCATGATGTCCGCCGAGTTCTTGAATTCCCAGGCGGGCCTCCCCCTCTCCTGCAGGGGGCGATGCGGCGGCGGAGGAAATCTGCGCCTACAACGCCTACAGTGAGCCCGGCAAGCCTGAGGCGAAGGATCCTAGTAATGGCGATCTTCAGCGTCTCGTCTTCCGGGGCCACGTTGCTCCAGTCATTGCCACACGCTATTGGAGCTTGGCGCACGGCGGTGAAGGGCTGCGGATTCTCCTCGACGATCCAGCACCACTCCGCTCTCCACTCCTCCCACTTGCTGCGGAGCTCACCCTCCAAGTACGCCTCCTTCTTGCCGACTCTCGAGATCCAGGTGATCCCTCTGGCAAGCGGCTCTCCTCTCTCTACCTGAGGTATGAAGAAGTGGCGGAAAAGGGCAACATTGGGGTGGACTCCGACAAAGTTTTTGCACAAATGTGCAAAAACTGCCATGGTCAGAACGACGTTGGGGGTGAAATCAAGGAGGCGGAAGCCGTAGGTGTTCATGATATCGCAGAAGAACTGCGAGAAGGGCGGGCAAAGCCCGCAATAGAAGAACAACGTGAAGAATGGGTACCCGTTTGGAGCCAGCTCTGAAGCAGCGGCCGGGAGTACCCTCGTGCGCGGATGCGCCCGCGTCTCCGTCGCCCAAAAGAGGTAGAAGTACTCCCTCAGCTCCTTCACGCCGAGCTGGGGGGAGACGATCGCCCGCTCCTTCCGCAGCGCCGCGAGCCGCTGCGCCTCGGGCGACTTCACGCCCTTTCCCTTGTCGGCTTTCGGAGCGATGGCGGAGGTGGTGGGGGAGGTCGACGGCGTTGGTGATGCTGGTGGCAATGGGGGGCGGAGCGCTGCTCTCTCGACTTCGAGAAGAAGGGGGGAGCGGCGGAGGTTCGTGAAGATGGAGTAGTAGCAACCAGCAAGGGGGAACGAACTGCCCCTGTTTCCTCTGCTTATAAAGAGGGACGGGGCGGACGTTTCGCCCTTCCGAATAAAGAACCACCCATGATCTCTCCCACGATGCCGCATTCAACGCGTGCCGTTAGGGGAGAGCGCGGTGGATACGGAGCGAGATTCGGCGTGGCCCAGTCCCCGTGTGCCCGTGCCCTGTCTTGGGCCTGGCCCAACAGCGCTCGGCATCGTGTCTGGCCCAGGCCCGGGGGCTCCTGTCGGTGTACTAGAATAGGGGTACCCTAGTACCCCGAACTTGTGCATGGGCAGTTGCAGCACCCCGCGGCAAGGCTTGCCGGGCGAACGCCAAGATCCCCCGTGGTTCCCTTGGAGCCATTCAAGAACAAAGTATTTAAGCTCAGGAGACAAGGCCCCGGCAAGAGGAGCTTGCCGGGAAGGCCAACCAAGGCACTCCAAGGAACTTGCCACGACGCGCCACGCGCTCCGGCAAGGCAACAAGGCCCCGGCAAGAGGAGCTTGCCGGGAAGACCAACCAAGGTACCTCGAGGCCCGGTGAGCGACAAGCTTCCAGACCCGACAAGATAACAGCAGCGGCAAGGCGCTTGCCGCGGCAGGCGGCCACTCTGTGCCCACGCTCCAGCACATCCACCAACGTGTCGCTCTGGGGGCCTCTCCAGGCGCGCGTGGCGGGAGGCTGTGCAGCCAGCGATGCGCAGTGGCATGCGAAGCTGACAAGATCGCCATCGTAGCGAACGGTGGCGCCCCTAACAGTCCTTTTCTGCACTGTTTGGGCGACTCAGACGGGCATTTAATGCCCTTGTCCCCTGCCGTCAGGGTTAGGTAGGGTGCACTGTACAAGTAACTGTACCAACCACCTCACTTTTTACATTTGTACCCTTCTCTACATTGCCACCTGTCGGTGACCCCTTTAGCATATAAAAGGAGGCCCATGCGCAACGTAGAGGGGGTTTGCGAGGTTTGACACGTTCGCCAGGTTCGCTAGGTTCGACTGGTTCAGAACGCAGAAAAACACTACGCTCTCTCTCTGGAGCAAGAACACAAGATAATCAAACAAGCAGTAGTAGGAGTGTTATCTCTCCGGAGAGCTCCGAAGCTGGGTAAACTGCTCGTGTGCTTCGCCTTGATCTGCTCTTCGTGCGACCTCCGCCCCCCGCCGAACCGAAAGGGGCCCGGTCCGCCGGCCCCATAGGTGTTCGTGGATCAGTTTCCCCGACAACCTCACTCTTAAAGGAGGCTCTGGACTTAATGCAATGTCTCGCCATTATATAAGGATCGCTGCCGAACTATGCCCAGCCCGCACTAGGGGCTGACAGCGAGGAAGTTTACGTCCCACCCACCACCCACTTCATAGCCACTATCGAGGACTTAATAGACATGCTCGATTATGCTTCCGAGGATATCGACAGCATGGGCGACGATGCCGGAGAAGAGCAAAGCCAGAACCCGCCGCTTACTGGAGTGTGGACGACTACTTCCACATATGACATGTATATGGTGGACACACCCAAAGAGGACAACGGTGAAGGTGGGAAGGACCCAGTCGAGGATAAGTCTCCCGTGGCACCACCAAAGTGTCGTCGTCAGCGGTGCTGCTCTAAACCGCGCAGAGAAAAAGACAACAATACCGGCACCAAAGACAACAATACTCCGGATAATGCTGAAGACCAAGAAGCCCCTATCGAACCAACATCCCGAACATGATGAATGGGAGGAGGGGCAAGTCAACCCCAACTATTCGATCGGGAATGAGGGCTCGGAGGATAGTAATTATGTGCCGATCTTCAAAGAAGACGAGAGCCTCGGCGACGAAGAATTCATCGTGCTAGAGGAACCCTTCAAACAAGAGCGCTTTAAGCGCCGGCTAATAGCCACTACAAGAAGCCTGAAAAAGAAGCAACAGCAGCTTCAAGCTGATCAGGATCTGCTCAATGATAGATGGACTGATGTCCTAGCAGCCGAGGAATACGGCCTCGAACACCCAACCAAGAGTAACCCGAAGCGCAAGCTTCTACCCCAATTCGATGACGAGGCCCCAGAGCCTATACCGCCCACGCGTAACGCCGCCAACGAACCATACCGACCACCATGTGGCCGGGACAGAGCGGCAACTCAAGCCGAGCACCCACCTGCACCACCTTGCCATAAAGGTAGAGAGAGAATAGCTGCAGGATACACTTACGACCTACGACAAGACCTAGATAATAGAGCCGGTCAGACCAGATCAATATATGGATCAAGGGGCGAGCCCCAGCACGAGAAGACGACCATCAAGCCTAGCGCGACAAGCACAACTTCACCCAGGCTAAAAACCGCATACGGACTCCATCCGAACTACGTCGTGACATGTCCTGATATAGAGGCGCCGCACACCCACTATGCTTCACTGATGAGGTAATGGAGCACCAGTTCCCAAAAGGTTTTAAACCCGTGAATATCGAATCATATGATAGCACAACAGACCCCACAGTATGGATTGAAGATTTTCTTCTCCACATTCACATGGCTCGCGGTGACGATCTATATGCCATCAAATACCTCCCTCTCAAACTTAGGGGACCAGCTCGGCACTGGTTAAGCATCCTCCCAGAAAACTCCATTGGAAGCTGGGAGGACCTGGAGGATGCCTTTAGAGACAACTTCCAGGGCACTTATATCCGGCCTTCGGACGCCGATGACCTCAGTCACATAGTCCAACAGCCCAGAGAGTCAGCCAGAAAATTCTGGACCCAGTTCCTAATAAAAAAGAACCAAATCACTGACTGTCCGAACGCCGAGGCTCTAGCAGCCTTCAAACACAGCATCCGCGATGAATGGCTTGCCCGACACCTCGTCCAAGAAAAGACGAAGTCCATGGAAGCTCTCACATCACTCATGACCTGCTTTTGCGCAGGCGAAGATATTTGGCTTGCCCGTAGCAGCAATAGTACCAGCGATCCTGGCACTTCCGAAGCAAAGAACAAAAATGGCAGACCCCGATGCAACAAAAATAAGCGTTGGAGCAACACTGACAATACCGAAGACACAACGGTCAACGCCGGATTCAGTGGCTCCAAGCCCGGTCAGCAGAAGAGGCCATTCAAAAGAAACAAAGATGGTTCATCTAGCCTAGACCAAATACACGATCGACCTTGCCAGATTCATGGCACCCCCGATAAGCCTGCCAACCATACCAACAGAAGCTGTTGGGTCTTTAAGCATGCCGGTAAGTTAAACACCGAGCATACGGGGAAAGGGTCGGCCAGCGAGGACGACGATGAAGAGCCCCGCCCACCAAACGTAGTGGGACAGAAGAAATTTCCCCCCGAGGTCAAGACAGTGAATATGATATACTCTACTCACATCACCAAAAGGGAGCGCAAGCGCGCGTTAAGGGACGTCTATGCGATAGAGCCATTCGCCCCAAAATTTAACCCATGGTCATCATGCCCGATCACTTTTGATCACAGGGACCATCCGACCAGTATCCGTCATGGAGGTTCAGTCGCATTAGTCCTCGACCCAATTATCGATGGATTCCACCTCACGAGAGTCCTCATGGATGGCGGCAGCAGTCTTAACCTGCTCTACCAGGACACAGTCCGGAAAATGGGTATTGACTCGTCAAGAATCAAACCCACCAAAACTACCTTTAAAGGAGTAATACCTGGTGTAGATGCCCGTTGCACGGGCTCAATCACATTGGAGGTTGTATTCAGTTCACCGGACAACTTCCGAAGCAAAGACTTGATCTTCGACATCGTCCCTTTCCGCGGTGGCTATCACGCACTGCTCGAACGAACTGCATTTGCCCGCTTCAATACGGTCCCGCACTATGCCTATCTAAAACTCAAAATGCTAGGACCATGCGGTGTTATAACAGTTCATGGAAATATGGATCGCTCCCTCTGTACTAAGGAACACAGCGCAGCCCTCGCAGCGGAAGTGCAGGTCGGCCTTATCGAGCCAAACTCTAGATCGGCAGTCCAGCCACCGGACCCTATCAAATGAGTCCAGACTACCCCGCAGGATGATAGTCCAGCTCGTCAGGAGCTCGATTAGCAATCTGGCCCCTGTCTTCGCCCCAACCAAGCAGCGGCGTATGTACCGCGTGCTCATAACTATGCACTAAAAATACCATGGGCGATGATGGAGGCATACCAAGGATAAGCTCCACAATACGGCTCAACCGTACCTAGACCCCCATATATCTTTTTCTTAACTTTATCTTTTCTTTTCAGGTTCTTTACAACCCACTTCACCCTTTTTATGGTGTCAAGGGCCCTTTTTTTGGCCCCTTATGAAATCTTATTCATTAATCCTCTCAAAGGATCACACACCAAGGCGAAAAGCAGCATAGATGTATGGAAGAGTACCTAAAGGATCTTTCAAGATCACCTCCCTAATACCTGCACACAACTTTGCCTTTCGCTCGGCATGCAAAATAGCCTTGATGCTTACAACATTAACTGTACAAATACGTTTTGACGTATCAATCAAACTATAATGGAAACAGTTTTTCACTCAAATTATTTGGTACTCGCTTATTCATATTCTTTCTTCTTTGTGATATGATTTTCATGTACACCCCGGCACAACCTAAATCGCCAGGGGCTCCATTCAGTCGCGTACATTTCTTAAATTTACCATAAGTCCGAACACTTTCACAAGTGCAATTCGGCGTCCCGAATCTAGCATTATATGCATCAGGCTTCGAATCATGTCTTGGGCCAATAGTTGGGTTGCCCGGCTCCTGTGGTTACTACCTTATGTTCCGATTGTTCGGCTAAGGAAGTAAAGGGAGAACTACTGCGATTGTGTTTCTGGTTAGCCAGATAAACACTTCAGTAGAGAAAGCCAAAAATTGACTGTCATGATGCGGCGAGAGCTGGTCAGCTGTTCAGTGACTTAGTATAAATCTCTTGCGATTTTTTTCGTATCACACAAGGACTGGTTTTTACCTGGTCAGGTGTCTTCAGCACCCGAGTTCGGATCTCTGAACAATACTAGGGGCTGTGCCTACAATCTCATTGTCAAACTCCTATGGCTAAATGAGAGTGATAAAGCCGCATAATCTAATTGCCTGGTTTGCCGCATTAGTACCTCCTTCAAGGACCAAGTCGGCAGGTTAAGTGTGTTTTTGTGCTGTCCCGAACACCCCCATAGTATCTACGTGAGGGGCTGAAGCCAATGACTGGCCAACTCTCAGATTCAATAAAACGACCACAAAGGAGGATAAATAAATTCAGATAAAACAAGACTAAAATTATATAAACAACTTGTTTTCATTATACAAACTTTGGGAAGCACAGATACATTCATTCAAACATGATGTCCTTCGAACATAGGCCCTCTATAATGAGGGATCCTTCAAGAATGTTGTTGAAATATTTCTCCGGCGTACGATGCTCCTTCCCTGCGGGCGGGCCTTCGGTTGCAAGACTGGTGGCATTTATCTTTGCCCATTGCACTTTGACACGGGCGAAGGCCATCCGGGCACCTTCAATACAAACTGACCGCTTTATAGCATCAAGCCGTGGGCATGCATTGACCAACCGCTTCACAAGCCCAAAGTAGCTATTGGGTATTGGCTAGGCTGGCCATAGACGGACTATGACATCCTTCATGGCCAGTTCGGCCATCCTATGTAGCTCGATCAACTGTTTTAGCTGATCACTAAGGGGCAAGGGCTGCTCTGGTGCAAGGTACTGCGACCAAAACAGCTTCTCTGTTGAGCTCCCCTCTTCGACCTGGAAGAAATCTGCAGCATCTGCAACACTTCGGGGCAGATTCGAAAACACTACTGGAGAACTCCAAATGCGTGTGAGTAAGGTGTACTTTCTCCTTACGTATTTTCTCTGCATATTAAAAGCCTTACCCGCCGTGATCTTCTTGGCTTCTCGGATCTCCTGACAGGCACGTTGGGCTTCAACCCGGTCCTCCTTTGCACTTTGAAGCACCATAGCAAGTTCGGACTCTTGATCCGACACCTTGCACTCCAAGGACTCACATTTGTTTATAGCATCTGTGAGCTCTTGTTGGACTTACTCTAACCTCGCTTCATGTTTTTGGCAGGCGGTTTGTTCCTCGCCCGCCTCCTTCTTGGCCTCGGCCAGAGCACTCTTGAGGGCCTCGACCTCAAACATGTCACTTATGAGCATAACCATAAAGCTCATTTAGCTAACAAGTTGGAACTCATATCATTTCTGATATACTTCGGTACGACATACCTTCCTTTTCCTTTAACTTCCGCTTTAGCTCGGCTAGTTCAACAGCATGTGAGGTTGCCGCTCGCATCGAAGCCCATGCATCAAAATAAACATATCTGTTCGCTCCTGTAAAGCATTATTCGATCCCCTGTTCGGCCTTCCTTCGTGAACTCCGAATAGTGTCTCAGGGGCTACTATCCATATACAAGTATTCCTTTTGCAAAATAACCAAAAATATATTACTTGACATACCTCAAAGCCTGCTAGAAGGCTGGTATAGGCTTGGTTCAATCCGCTCTTGGCGGACTGAACCTTTTCAACACCGTACCCATAAGGGTACGGTGTTCCTCCACAATGGAAGCACTTTGGAGCGCTTCCACCAGAGTGTCCGGCGCCTCTGGATTGATAAAGGACGCCGGTGGAGATGGTGCGCCCCTTCCCTCAAATAAGGTTGCTGGTCCGATTCCGGAGTTGTATGGGTCTCTGGAATAATATTCGGTTGGGGGCCGAATTGGGTGTTGCCCCCATCGCCGGTCTCCATGGGGGTTGATTTCCCCCTCTCTTCGGCAATAGAGTTATTACCCTCCGCCGCCACCTTCACGGCCTCCTATACCTCCCCATTACATGGAGAGGTTCTTTGGGACAACACTTCGGTGTTATCCGTGGCAGGGGTGGAGAGATCTGTGGAGGCGACTCGCTCTCCATCGCGTTCGTCCCTAATGAGTTCCCAAATGATGATGATCGTTGGGGGAGATTGCAAGCCGGGCTATAATGCGCAATTCAGTATGTTAAAATAATAAGGCATAAAATCAGATATGGTGTCTTCGGATTCTTACGATTTAGCCAAGGGCTTCGGCCTGGGCTGCCGCTTTTGGATGGCATCGGCATCCCCTTTGGAATCATTCGAAAGGTAGGGTTTTCCCTTCTTGGCCGCCTCCGCCTCCAGATCTGCGGAAGCCGGCCTCTTCTTCTTCCTCCCCTTGGGGGGAGAGTTACTCTCTTCCTCCTCTACATCTTCGTCACGGGAAGAGGAGGTCTTGGAGTCTTCGGACTTGGTGTCCGAAGTATCCTTACGACGGAGACCACCTCTGGTCTCCTTGCCCTTCTTCTTAGCCTTCTTCTCTGGCACCTGATACAGTGCCGAAACCAGCATCTTGGTCAGCAAGGGGGTAGCCTAGTCCTCGGGCAGCGGAGCCGGACATTTGATCTGCTCTGCTTTCTTTGTCCAGCCCTGTGAGAGTCAGAAAGTTCAATTACTCCTTGTATTTGCAAATAAAAGTTATCATAAAACTTACGGGAGTGGCTGGACGTGCGCGGTCAAGGCCGCAGTCTTCGGTTGTCTCCGACCACGACTTTTGAGTCTTGAAGAGCAGCTTCCATATGTCTTTGTGCGTCGTGCCGAAGAACCGCTGCAGGGTCTGAGGACCGGCCAGGTCGAATTCCCACATATCTTGAGTCCGGTGTTGACAAGGGAGAATCCGACAAAAAAGCATCACCTGGATCACGCTAGCGAGGCTGGTGTTCTTGTTTACCATGCCCTTGACACGGCTCCCTAGCGTCGTCACATCGTCAGGCGATTCCCAATCTAGGCCCTTATTGAGCCAAGATGTAAGCTGCATTGGGGGCCCAGATTTGAACTCAGGAGCGGCAACCCATGTGGCGTCGCGGGGTTCCGTGATATAGAACCACCCATGCTGCCACCCTTTGACGCTCTCCACAAAGGCCCCCTTTGGCCAGGTGACGTTGGGGAGTTTGCTCACCATGGCACCGCCACACTCCGCGTGTTAGCCCTCGACCACCTTTGGCTTCACATTGAAGACCTTAAGCCATAGGCTGAAGTGGAGATGGACGCGGAGGAATGCCTCACACATGATGATAAACACTGAAAGGTTGATGAAAGAATTTGGGGCTAGATCATGAAAATCTAGCCCATAGTAGAACATGAGGCCGCGGACGAAAGGATGAAGGGGGAACCCTAGTCTGCAAAGGAAATGGGGGTGAATGTCGGTGTCAAAACCGACGGATCACGGGTAGGGGGTCACGATCTGTGCGTCTTAGGCTGATGGTAACAGGAAGCAAGGGACACAATGTTTACCCAGGTTCGGTCCCTCTCGATGGAGGTAAAACCCTACTTCCTGCTTGATTAATATTGAAGATATGAGTAGTACAAGAGTAGATCTACCACGAGATCGTAGAGGCTAAACCCTAAGAGCTAGCCTATGATGGTATGATTGTAATTGTGATCGGCCTTCTAAGGACCATCGTCTCCGGTTTATATAGACACCGGAGAGGGCTAGGGTTTCCATGGAGTCGGTTACAAGGAATGAAATATAATATCCGGATCGCCAAGCTTGTCTTCCACGCAAAGGAGAGTCCCATCCGGACACGTGCCGGAGTCTTGAGTCTTGTATCTTCACGCTTCAATAGTCCGGACGATGTATATAGTCCGGCTGTCCGGATACCCCCTAATACAGGACTCCCTCAGTAGCCCCTGAACCAGGCTTCAATGACAGTGAGTCCGGCGCGCAGTCTTGTCTTCGGCATTGCAAGGCGGGTTCCATCTCCGAATACTCCAATGTACCCATTACGACGAACAGTGTCCGGCATCTCATCAATGTTGTACTCCTCGGCTTCAGTGCCTTAATAATGACCATTTCCACATGTCGAACGAATGCGAGGATTCGAGGCATTTTTGCATTTGCCACCCCCGATCCTTTGGGCTAACCATCTATTTGAAGAGATGGGGATTCCCAGATCCAAACTTCACTCTTCCCCCTCGAGCAAGCATCCAACAGAGCGCCTCGGCAAAACCATTCCAACATGGCCGGTCGTCGCAGCTCTTCTGCTCGCTCTCCTTGCACAAAGCCGAGGGACTGGGGAGAGTGTTCAGTTTCTCATAGCCGTTTGATAAAGTTACAAACCCAAGGGCTTCTCCCACCGGTGTTCACGGTCCCCGTCCGAGCCGGAATAGCCACCTATAACGGCGGAGAACAAGTGGAGAGATCCCCTAATCCGTCTCCAGCGGAGCGAATATGCCTCATTCCGCATCTATTAAGGGGCATCAGGTTTCCTATTCATCCATTCCTTCGTGGGCTCCTGGAGTTCTACGGCCTCCAGTTGCACAACTTTACTCCAGCCTCCATACTACATATAGAAGGGTATGTCGCCCTTTGTGAGCTATTTCTAGGCTACGAGGCCCATTTCGGTTTATGGAAGAAGCTGTTCTGCCTTGTCCCCTGCAAGCAGGGAGAGTCCCTGTGTCAAGTGGACGGGGCCGAAGTATGGCGTATCGCCGAGACCGGATACCTATCCGGCACTCCCAAGAAGGCACCAGAGAACTGGGCTTCAGAGTGATTTTATATTGACGACGTCCCCCTTCCGGTCCAGTCCGGACAGGTCTCCCTAAGTTCAGTAATGCTCCCGAGGGCACGTCTAAGCTGGCACCCCCGAGGCCCCCAAGAAGAGGATACCAGGGAAATACATTTCCTAATGAGCAGGATAAAGTTACTGGCCCAATCCAGACTGATGATAGTCGAGGTCATGGCAATATGCATAATGTGGGGAGTGCAGACGCTTCAATATCGGGGCAATCCCATGTGGCATTTCAACAGGGAAGACGATGCCACCCGTTGTGGCCGTAAGGGTCCGGACTCCGCCACTGCTCTGGAAAGGATACTGTTCGATCTATACAAAGGAGAAGAGGAAGACTTACTTCATATCAAACCGCGGGACGGATTCTCCATGTACAATCCCCCAAACTGGGTAAGTCCTCATTTATTTTCTCGCTTCACTTATTGTGGCGTTCTTTGCTAAGGTTACCTGCCTCGATATTCCCGAGCAGGAACTGAGGAGGGTCGTAGAAGGAATCTCCAGCCCTTCCCCACAGCCAGAGGACCCCGAGAGGGCCCTGGATCCAGGACTCGAAGAAGACCCGGATGCGGCCGTGGAGCTTGTCAACGTGATATTTTATCGGGCGAGCCGTGACGGCACCTTAGTGGCTATTATTGCCGATTATCCCGGACTGCTACCTACGTCGCGTGTAAGCCAGGCCGAAGACTCGATCCTCCGAAGAGGACTCTTTCCTGATGTCATGCCTTATCCCTGAAGCGTCGTGTTTTGGCAGAGATAACGGTCGGAGCGCAGGGCCGAGCCCCTAGGGACCCATCGGCCACAGGCGTCCGGATTGGGTATGCTCAAGAGGAAGGCGGTTAGAGCCGACACGCCTCTACAGAGGTAAGGAAACAACCTGTCATGTAATTATTGTTACTTGAAGTATAACAACGCCCTTTACATCCTGGTAGGAAGAGGAGTATCCGGACTATATCCAGGGATCCTGCCAACCACGTCTCCACTAGTCGGGCTCCAGAACCGACTTCGAGAGAGGAGGCGGACATAGGGCCGATGCCGTATAGTCCTCTGACAGAGGACGCAGATATGCTCTCAGCCACGAATTCCGAAGTAGAGAGCGCCATGAATCACCAACGTCGACGGGCCGTGCTTCGCAACAACATATTTTCCGAAGAGGCATTTAATGCTTTCAATTCGGGAGATGCATACATCCGGGCTGCTCAAGGCGGGCTTGCCCGGGCGACGGACCAGTATACCAAAGATATACAAGTAAGAAAGTTTGATAAGTATGTATAGCAGTAGCCCCTGAGACTTGAAACGGTTGGAACAACAGTTTTAAGGATCAATTTTTGCGCAGGTTCTTGTAGATAAGAATGAGCAATTGCCTCGGGAGCTAGAGGAGTGCAAGACCCAACTGTGGGCCATGGTTGCCAAGCTAGAGGAATCCCAGAAGGCCTCATTTGGTGACATTTATCTTGATTGTACGAAAATGTACCAATAGCAACTGGCTGGTATGACGATTTTAACAGAAAATTCTGCAGATAACCCCGGAGTAAATCCGGAGGGCGGTAGGGATGACGACTCGCATCTCTGGAGGCAACTAAAGGCTGGCGTGCGCATTCTTACACAAGTTAGGCATGAGAAGAATACTCTCCAAGATGCCAATGTTCGGCTGGGCGTGGAATTGAAAGATGTCCGTGCGCAGCTGGCAGACTCTGTGAAGGAGAACAAAAGGCTTCACCGCGGCATTTATGGTAAGTGCCTAGACGAACTGTAGCATAGTTCAGCGAGGAAGTATATTGAAAGAGGTTTGCTTGTAGGAATGCTGACGGGTCGCCCTGAGGAGGAGATGCCCGCATCTGCAGGCGATTTACTGCAAGACCTCTCGCAGCTGCACGAGTGAGCTCGGCAGGCGATGCAGGGCGTTGTGCAGGCCTTGTGGCCATCAAGCTTCCTGCCGAATGGCATGGGGGAGCTTGTGGACATGCTTCAAGGAGCACGACGGCGCTTCCGACTGTGGAAGATGTCAGCCTGCCGGCAGGGTGCAAGGGAAGCATGGGCTATGGTGAAGACGCGCTACACCAAGCTGGATCCGAACCATATGGCCGAAGTCGGACCGGCAGGGCCAGATGGGCAAGAAATTCTCGTGAGTCTGGTATATGACCAGGTGGCATTAGCCGCAAAGTATTCTCAACAGTATTGTAAGATAGATAGCCTGTTGGATGGTATAGAGGAAGAATATAGTCAGCTCAAGTGACTGTGTAATTCAATGGATATAAGTAGCCCTTAGCCGGATTAAAATCATTTGTCATGGCGGACCTTTTCGCTTCAGCCCCCGGATCCTACAGTCCAGGGTGTGTTCGAATACCCGCTCGGTTATACAAAACCGGAGTATGCGTGGAAACCAGGCGTAGGGGTCATAAGTGCTTGAACAGACAAGTACCCAACTAGTTATGTTATATTACATGGATAGTAAGAAACATCTTCCAGGGAGAATAGTCCGTTAAGGGTTCCTTTCACTGGGTAGGCATGCGACAAGGCACATGTACGAACTGCGAACCATGGCGCAGGATACAAAACATCTGGGGATTTATGTTATGACAAACGAAGACATCTTTTTTTCACCGACCGAATATTCTCTTAAGGAAACTGTCTTTCGGCTTCACCTAGTCTGAGGTACACATCCGGCTGAACCGACAGTAACAATCGCAGAGGTGCTCCCCTTATGCCCTAGCCGAATTAACAGGAACCTAGGGCATAAACACAGGAGCCAGGCAACCCAGCTTGGCCACATCTTAAGTCATATCGATGCATATAATGGTGAATAAAAGGCACACATGGAAAACGTATGTGTGATGGGCAAAAAGCCTTTTAGAGTAAGTTATGTTTAGCTTCCGTATAGGAAGCCCCCCAGGTATTTCTTACACTCATAGTGCGGCCGGAGTAATCCGGAAGTCCGTACTGTACTAAATACTTTGTGTGAAGAGAAAAGGATCAAGATAGGAAGAGGGAGGGAGCATAATTAAAAAGGGGGAGGTAAGGAGACAAACACTAAGTTCGGCACTAGGCATAGAATCTCTGGAGTCTGGCCGCGTTCCATGGGTTCGGCTCGAGCCTGTTATCGGACGCATTACGTAAGCGGTACGCTCCTCCAGTGAGAACTTTGTCAATGACGAAGGTACCTTCCCACTTGGGTTTGAGCATGTCCTTCTTCTCCGGTAAGCGTAGAACGAGCTCGCCAATATTATAAGTTTTGGCCCGCACTTCTCTGGTTTGGTATCGTCGAGCCTGTTGCTGATAGAATGCGGAACAGGCCTTAGCGACGTCGCGCTCCTCCTCCAGGGCGTCCAAGTTATCCCGCTGATCTAACTTGGCTTCCTTCTCTTCGTACATGTGTACGCGTGGTGAATCATGTATTATGTCGCAGGGTAGTACTGCTTCCGCGCCGTACACCATAAAAAATGGTGTATATCCGGTGGTGCGATTCGGCGTGGTCCGCAGCCCCCAGAGTACAGAGTCGAGCTCCTCGACCCAATGAGTGTCCGACTCTGTCAAGGATCGCACTAGTTTGGGTTTGATGCCACTCATGATGAGACCGTTTGCCCGTTCGACCTGGACATTTGTTTGAGGATGGTAGACGGAAGCATAGTCGAGCTTAATGCCCATTTTGCCGCACCAAGATTTCACTTCATCGGGTGTGAAATTTGAGCCGTTATCGGTGATGATGCTGTGGAGGACACCGTATCGGTGTACGACCCCGGATATAAAGTCTATCACTGGTCCAGATTCGGCCGTTTTCACTGGTTTGGTTTCTATCCATTTGGTGAACTTGTCTACCATGACCAATAAGTATTTTTTCTTGTGGCTTCCCCCTTTAAGGGGTCCAACCATATCCAGCCACCATACCGTGAAGGGCCAAGTTATGGGGATTGTTTGTAGAGCGGTAGGGGGCATATGACTCTGATTGGCAAAGAGCTGGCAACCGACGCAATGTTGGACGAAGTCCTGTGTGTCTGCTCGGGCCGTCGGCCAATAGAAACCTGTACGGAAGGCCTTGCTGACTAGTGCTCGAGCCGCGGCGTGGTGCCCGCCCAATCCGGCATGGATTTCGGCCAAGAGCTGCCGCCCTTCCTCTTCGGAGATGCACCTTTGGAGCACTCCGGTCGCACTTTTCTTATAGAGTTCCCCTTCATGGACTTTGTAAGCTTTAGAACGCCGGACGATGGAGCATGCTTCATTTTGGTCTTCGGGGAGCTCTTGCCTATTTAGGTAGGCCAAGAAAGGCTCAGTCCACTAGGCGATGACAGCCATTATTTCGTGGGCTGAAGATGTTATTTCGGTAGTAGAACCTCCGATTATGTCTGGTAGTTCAGAGTCTGGGGTTGTATTCGGATCCGTGCTGGTATTGCCGGACTCTCCTTCCCATACCACGGATGGCTTGAACAGCCTTTCTAGGAATATATTAGGTGGAACAGGGTCGCGTTTAGCGCTGATGCGGGCAAGGACATCTGCCGCTTGATTGTTTTCTCGAGCCACATGGTGGAATTTGAGCCCCTCGAACCTAGCTGACATTTTAAGGACGACATTATGGTAGGCCGCCATTTTCGGATCCTTGGCATCAAAGTCTCCGTTTATTTGTGATATTGCGAGGTTTGAATCCCCGTGCACCTCTAGGCGTTGAATGCCCATAGAGACTGCCATCCGAAGACCGTGCAACAGAGCCTCATATTCGGTTGCATTGTTGGAGTCTGTGTATAATATTTGGAGGACGTATTGGACCGTTTCTCCGGTGGGAGACGTCAGGACTACGCCTGCTCCCAATCTGGCCAGCATTTTAGAGCCGTCGAAGTGCATGATCCAGTTAGAGTACGCGCCATACTCTTTAAGGAGTTCGGCTTCCGTCCATTCGGCGACAAAGTCAGCTAATACTTACGACTTGATAGCCCGCCGAGGATTGTATGTTATGTCGAACGGAAGGAGCTCGATGGCCCATTTAGTGATCCGGCCCGTGGCATCGCGGTTATTTATTATATTGTTTAGTGGTACTTCGGAGGCCACCATAATCGAACACTCTCGAAAGTAGTGTCGTAGCTTTCGGGATGCCATGAAGACCGCGTATGCTATTTTTTGATAGTGTGGGTATCAGGATTTTTATGGGGTGAGGACCATGCATACATAATAAACCGGCTTCTGTAGCGGGAATTTGTATCCGTCAACCTCTCGTTCGACGACGAGTACTGCACTTACAACTTGGTGTGTTGCAGCTATGTACATCAGCATATGTTCGCCGATATTTGGTGCTGTTAGGACTGGATTATTGGCCAATAAGGTCTTTATTTCATCGAGTCCGGCCGCGGCTGCATCTGTCCACACGAAGTGTTCGGTGCACCGAAGAAGGCGGTAAAGAGGTAATGCCTTTTCTCCTAACCTGGAGATAAAGTGGCTCAAAGCAGCCACGCATCCAGCTAGTTTCTGTATGTGTTTGAAGTCTGTTGGTATAGCCAACTGCGACAAAGCTCGGATTTTTGCCTGATTAGCTTCAATTCCTCTATTGGAAACGATGAAGCCCAGCAGTTTTCCAGAGGGGACGCCGAAAACGCATTTCTCTGGATTCAGCTTGATGTCGTATGTTTGGAGGTTGTCGAACGTAAGCCTCAAGTCATCTATTAGGGTTTCGACGTGTCTTGTTTTTATGACTACGTCGTCCATGTATGCCTCCACTGTTTTGCCGATTTTCTTTTCCAGGCATGTTTGAATCATGCGTTGATAGGTTGCGCCGGCTTTCTTAAGCCCGAAAGGCATAGTGTTGAAGCAGAAAGGGCCATATGGCGTTATGAAAGCTGTTGCAGCTTGGTCGGACTCTGCCATCTTTATTTGATGGTATCCAGAGTATGTGTCGAGGAAACACATCGAGTCGTGTCCTGCTGTGGCGTTGATGATTTGATCGATGCGAGGGAGGGGAAAGGGATCCTTGGGGCAAGCCTTGTTGAGGTCTTTGAAGTCGACGCACAGGCACCAGGATTTGTCCTTCTTTGGTACCATTACCAAGTTCTCCAGCCAATCCGGATGCTTGATATCTCTTATGAATCCGGCCTCAAGTAGCTTGGCTAGCTCTTCCCCCATGGCTTGCTGTTTGGGCTCTGAAAATCACCTTAGGGTCTGTTTATGTAACGCCCCGGATGCAACTTTCCATATTCGTAACTCCAACTCTTGCCTTTTCCGGAGATGCTATATGATATTTCCTTCATGGTTGGGTTTTATCTGTTGTTTTGCATTTTGTTCTTGTTATGCATCTCGTCTCATGTCATCATTCGCATTGCATCGGCATCATTTTCATAAAACTTGCATCCTCTTGTAGTTGCCGTGTCCCCCCTTGCTTTCGTTGACCGTTCCGAGACCAATCGGGTTTTCGCTTCCCTCTTGACCCTAACCACCTAACCCCTCTTGCCAGCTCTCAGACCCCTCACGCGCGTGTCCGAAACTCCCTCGAACCCGACCCAAGCTGTCGTGACCGTTGGATCCGGATCATCCCCAAACATCCCGAAAACATCTCTGTTTTCTTAATTGGGCTCTCTAGCCCATATTTTCTTTGTCCGTCCGATTTAGATCAAAGAGCCTCCATTAGTCTGCATTTAGATCCACCTACTATATAAACCAACCTATCCCAACCCTAAATTTGAGGAGACCTGTCCCATCCTCCCAGCCGCGCCGCCACTACAACAAATCCCCATCGGGATCCACCCCTCCCCAACCATCGCTCACCACCGTAGCACCAGATTCAGGTCCCTTGCCTCGTCCCCTTTGCACCACCAGCCAAGCCCTCCTCTTCGTCTCCCGAGCGCGCCCTTCCTCGCAGCCCCGCGTCAGAAGCTCCTTCCCCGCGCCATCGTCCTCCATCTTCCCCGTAGCCTCCCCGCTCTCCTTGTTGACGCAGGGAGACAAGCTCCTCTGGAAGACCAGCAAGCGGCACCGTCCCTCGCAGGCCGGCCGCAAGCCAGGAGCCGAGCTCCTCCTTCCCGAGCTGCAGGCCCCCACAACCATTCTACCTCGGCGGACCCCTCCCGCAGACCAGCGCCACCAGGCCGTGCCCTGCTTCATTCCTTCCCGTGCCGAGCAGCAGCTCGTTGGAGCGCAAGCTAACCCGATCCGCCTCCCTCTGCCCATCGAAGCCACCAGGATCCTGCTTCCACTGCGAGCAGCTCTTCCTCGCCTCCCCATGCGCCCCAGAGTAGCAGCCGCCATGGACGCCAGTCCTGCCACCACCCGGATCCGTCCGCCTTCGCGCCTCCCCCGCCTTGGATCCGTGCCTCCACCAGCCGCCATCTCCTTCCTGCAGCCCCGCACCCAAGTCCATCGCGCCGCACCTGTCCAGCCTCTGCTTCGAGCAGAGGAGGAAGAGGCCTCGTTCAGCACCCATTGACCGTGCGAGCATCGTCGCCTCCCTGCCTCACGCGGTCCAGCAAGGCCCAGCCAGCGCTAGGAGGGCCCAGCCTCCTCCGCGGCCTGCCCGCTCACCCGCCAGCCGCACCGTCCGAGCGAGCCGGCCCAAATCTGCCGGCCTGCTGCCTCTCCCACCGGCTGGGCCTCAGCCCACTAGGTGAGGCCACCTCCAGCGCCTGGGCCAGCGGCCTCCAAGGCCCAGCTGGCCTCCTCTATCGACCGGCCCAAGGCCCAGGGTGAGCAGCCCCCTGGCCTTTCCTCTATTGGGCTAGTTAGATTTGGCCTGACTCATGTTTTTTTCCCGTGCTGCAATTTTATCATTTATCCAGTGATTTACTATTTTACAGAAAAACCCCCATGCTTCATACATTTAATAACTTCATAACCATGCATCGGTTTAAAATGGTTTAAACATGTAAATTGCTTAGAATTTTGTGTAGATTAATAATATCCCACTTTCATCCATGTTAAATATGTTTAAACTTGTTCTTTAATTAATTTTGCACCAATGCCATATTAAAATGATTTAATTCATAACTAAATAACCGTAGCTCGGTTTCTAATAAACTTTATATGTAAATGGGGTGAAAAAAAGCCTATTTTAACATGGTGCACTTTATTTTATTGTTTAACAATATTAAAATATGTTTTAGTTCAGAACAGTACCAAATCTAAAATATGCACATGGGGATTTTCTGGAATTGTTGTTTGTAACTTCCGGCCTCATTTAAACTTGCTTAGATAGGTAGTTTTCACTTGCTTCACCTCTTGCCATGTTTAACAACATTTAATATTGTTGAGTACCTAAACGAGATTAAACTAAATATGTCAATGTGGTGTTTTCTCAATATGCAACTCGTTGCATATTGAGCTCCACTTAACTTGTAGTATTGTTTGTTGCACTTTGCCATGCCATGCCTCATTAAACCGGACATACATCATACTTGATTGTGCATCATGCCATGTTTATGTGATGGTTGTTTACCATGTTGTTTGTTTCTTTCCGGTGTTGCTTCTTAGTTCCAGTAATGTTGCGATTGTGAGGATTCGTTTGACTACTCCCGTTCGTCTTCTTCATGGACTCGTTCTTCTTCCTAGCGGGATTTCAGGCAAGATGACCGCTACCCTGGATCTCACTACTATCATTGCTATGCTAGTTGCTTCGTTCTATCACTATGCTGCACTACCTATCACCTGTTTATCAAGCCTCCCCAAATTGCCATGAACCTCTAACCTTTGACACTATTCCTAGCAAACCATTGCTTGGCTATGTTACCGCTTTGCTCAGCCCCTCTTATAGCGTTGTTAGTTGCAGGTGAAGTTGAAGATTGCTCCATGGTGGACAGGATTATGTTGGGATATCACAATATCTCTTATTTAATTAATGCATCTATATATTTGGTAAAGGGTGGAAGGCTCGGCCTTATGCCTGGTGTTTTGTTCCACTCTTGCCGCCCTAGTTTCCGTCATACCGGTGTTATGTTCCCGGATTTTGCGTTCCTTACGCGGTCGGGTGATTTATGGGACCCCCTCGACAGTTTGCTTTGAATAAAACTCCTCCAGCAAGGCCCAACCTTGGTTTTACCATTTGCCTCACCACCACCTATATTTCCCTTGGGAGTAATTAACCCAAGGGTCATCTTTACTACAGCCCCCCCCGGGCCAATGCCTGTCTAAGTGTTGGTCCGAACCAGAGCCACTTGCAGCGCCACCTTGGGGAAACTCGAGGTCTGGTGTTAGTTGTACGTAGTGTTCATCCGGTGTTGTCCTGAGAACGAGATATGTGCAGCTCCTATCGGGATTGTTGGCGCATCGGGCGGTCTTGCTGGTCTTGTTTTACCATTGTCGAAATGTCTTGTAAACCGGGGTTCCGAGTTTGATCGGGTCTTCCTGGGAGAAGGTATATCCTTCGTTGATCGCGAGAGCTTGTCATGGGCTAAGTTGGGACACCCCTGCAGGGTATAATCTTTCGAAAGCCGTGCCTACAGTTATAGGCAGATGGGAATTTGTTAATGTCCGGTTGTAGATAACTTGACACCAGATACGAATTAAAACGCATCAACCGCGTGTGTAGCCGTGATGGTCTCTTTTCGACGGAGTCCGAGAAGTGAACACGGTTTCTGTGTTATGTTTGACGTAAGAAGGAGTTCAGGATCACTTCTTGATCATTGCTAGCTTCACGACCGTTCCGCTTGCTCTCTTCTCACTCTTATTTGCGTATGTTAGCCACCATATATGCTTAGTCGCTGCTGCAGCCTCACCACTTTACCCCTTCCTTTCCCTTTAAGCTTTGCTAGTCTTGATACCCATGGTAATGGGATTGCTGAGTCCTCGTGGCTCACAGATTACTAAAACAACAGTTGCAGGTACAGGTTATTCGATGATCATGAAGCGAGAGCGATGCTTGCTTGCGTTGAGTTCTTCTTCTGCTTCTTCGATCAGGGGATAGGTTCCAGGTCGGCAGCCTGGGCTAGCAGGGTGGATGTCGTTGAGTTTTTGTTTGTGTTCCATCCGTAGTCGGATGTTGATCTTATGTATGATGATGTTGTATTCGTGTGGCATTGTATGCCTCTAGTATGTATCCCCATCTATTATGTAATGTTGATGTAATGATATCCACCTTGCAAAAGCGTTTCAATATGCGGTTCTATCCTTGGTGGGACCTTCAAGTCTCTTTAGGATAGTATCGCATATTGGGCATGGCAAGTTGGTAATCAGAGCCTCGACCGACCATAGGAGCCCCCTTGATTGTTGGCCGTTGTTGAGTCTAGAAGAAAACTATTTTGAGTCTTAGGATTATATATATATCGGAGAGTAGGATTCTTTTTACTCCTCAGCCCATTCGTCGCTCTGGTGAGGTCTCCTAACGTAGATGTTTTGTCTTTCCTCTCCTCAAATTTCACTAATTTTTTTAGGATCACGCGGGTATCTTGGAATCGTTCTGATGGTTTTGTGACGAGAACATTGTTCTTGGTGCCTCCTGTCTATTATGTGGCTTTGACCCGGGGAGTTGAGCTCCAAGGTGTTGTCGTCACAATTTTATCGTTGCAGTTCTGGAATACCTGAGTTTTGACATCAAAAATCTCTTTTATGCAGTTGTTGGTGAGATAACCTCGACGTCACCCAGTACTGGGGAGTTCGGGAGTATTGCCATAACTCGTATAACGGATGCTTTTCGAAGGTTGAGGTACACGATTTCCGAAGGTTTCTGGTTATGTGTTGACGGATGGATACAACTGGATGTAGGTATTGTTAGTTTGGGTGAGATATATTGCTTCCCCTGTATCCCCAACACCAGATTGCATAACCAGAAAGTTTCGGGAGTTTTATAGGTGGGAATTCAAGTAGCTCCTAGAATATCTTTTCGACAGATGCATGATATGGGATTGGGTAAATCTCTATCACATGTTTGTTCCTACTTATTCTGCAAGCCAAATCCTTTGTATTGTTTTATTTGGGGTATTCGAGTTGCTTCGAAGTCAAATGTTGAATCCATACCTTTCAAGCGGTGTTCTCATATTTCTATGGGAGTGCTAATCCTTCTTGATCATCGAGGTCGTCATGTTAATTCTTTTTCAACCGGCGGGCTTCTCTTCAAGTGGATCCGATCATTTCAACATTTGTGAGATCAATTCTAAGTTTTCTTAACGGTGTTTGTTTCATCCGTCCCAAGTTGTCTTTGTTTTCCCGCCCTCCCAACCTTTTTCTGCAAGGACTCATATATGTTAATCAAGTATCCATTTATTCATGTGAAGTCTATTCACTCTTCTCAATCAATGTTCTTACCCGGTGATTATCATGAAGTTGGCCAGGAGTTTCAAGTTCGTCATTCTTTGTTATTTTCTTCTCCGGTGGATTAATTCAAGCTTTCAGTGTTGATCATATCCCTTTCCTCGTTTCAAATGTTTTTCCATGTTGGCGCACCTCTTAATTGTTCACCTCTCTCTATTCTTGTCCGGAGTGCTCAAGATATCTCAGAAGAATCATGTTTCCTTTCTTAATCCGTTCGAGTTACTTCAAGTTTTTCACTCATTGAAGCTATTTAATTCAACCGGTGAAATCTCTCTTTAAAATCATTTCCAACGGTGTTTTCTTTTGAGTGGGCCCTAACTCACAGGTCTTTTCCTAGGATCTTACCTGACTCATAATTTTCTCGGAGCCATTCCCAAAGTCTTTCGAATTTTGACGTAAGAATGGATTCCATCAGTCAGATGTTTTCCAAGATCGATTTCAAATTATTTTTCCTTGTTGGCTCAACCTCTTTGTTTTTCATTCTCCCAGAGTATCTCCACAATTCATGGTGGTTGTCATCATCATTTTCAACATGTGAAGACTGAAGAAGAGTTTCTCTTAAATCTTGCTCCATTCTCTTCAAGATTCATGGTTCTAGCTTGATGCCATCCTCTCATAATTGTTTTTGATTGTGATAATTCTTTTCACCCATCCAGAGCATTTCATGAGTTGTTTCCATTTCTTTCCTCTGAAGGCCATCATGTCATAATTCCACATTCTCAACCTTTAGCTCTCATTATCCAAATCATACCGGTGCATTGTTCAAATACCCCCTAATCAGTTCATGATCTCTTCGTTCTCACGTATCTAAATTCCCTCAAGTATCTTCATTCGTTCTCTAATTCTTACCGGTGATTCACCCCTTTACTTCGTTCGTTTTCAATTCTTACGGTGGTTCGTTCAAGATTTCACTTCCTTTTTTATCATATCAATTCATTCATTCTTTCTAAATTCCACCGGTGGTTCCATCAATACCTTATCAAGTTTACGCTATATCTCTCTTAATCCTTTCTACGGGAATAAGTAGTATGCCTAATCCATTGCTTGTCATCAATTTAATTTGATGAAGGATAAGCATGCAATAAATCTTATTCTTATTTCCTCGAGGTGATTCAATTCTTTTCTTCCGGAGATTGTTCATGATGAAGTAATTCTTGGTTCTAGTGATCATCTTTTCTTTCCGTAGTTCCAAGTTCTCTCGGCTATATCATCGCGAAGCTCCATCTAAATCATTGCAAGGCTTTACCTTGTGTTTTCAACTTCTCTTTCTTTCTATCATCCTTTCATTACCGGAGTTCTTCATGGAGGCTCTGCATGATGGTTCATCAAGGATTCCTTTCATTCTCATTTTGTTCTTCAAGACTTCTCTCGAAGTTATGATCCGTCAAGCCATACTTCAAAATAAACATGGTGCTCAACACATGTTTTTGTTTTGAGGAGCTCAAGTATTCTTCATCTTGCATTCCAAAGTGCAATTATTTCTACCTTATCTTTTCAGGTGGTGTTATGTCACTCTTGACAATTTCATTCATGTTTCAGGATTCATATGTTGTCAAGAATGAGGTATTTTAAATCCATCGATCTCTTCTTTGGAGTTATCTTGGTATAAATTTCACCTAAAAGCCTTCCCTAAGGAATGTTGCTATTTGTGGTGCTTATCTAAGATCCAAGTTTTCTCCTATACTCTCGGCAAAAGCAGTTTTCATCCCTTCGTTGATCTCGAACAAGCAATTGTTTTTCGTTAGTGGCAGGTTGTCACCTCATCATTTTGAGATGTTTCCATAAGCCCACTACAAGCTTATTCTTTTCGTTCTTGGTTTTCCAACAACTCCGTTCAATCCTTCTTTGCAAGGATGCTTTCCAAGTTCATTTGTGGCAGAAATTGTCATTTTCTTCTCCGTCCCTTTTATACCAACGGTCTAGCTTCTATTCTTTCGTTACGGAGGCATTCTGATGTTGCTCTCCTCACCCATTCCCGCGTTTGGTCAAGATCATGTTCTTTTCGTGCTTATCCATTTAACCGGAGTGTTGTGTTCTCATTCAAGTTCTTTCATCTTGTCAAGTTTTGCCCCCCTTCACAACCGGAGTGCTGTCTGAAATCTTTCTTACCTCTTGTGCCATTTTTTTCAATAGTTTCGGAGGCAGTGTGTTGTTGATTTCATCAAGTATCCTCTCATCTTGTCAAGTTCATGTTCAATTTCTTCCATTTACAGTCGGAGTGCTGTCAAAATTATATCATTCTTATTCATTCTTATCTCGTTTCAACCAGAGTGGTTTCAATTCCTTCTTGTCCATTGTGCTCGTCATTCATGTCTTGGCAACCTCTTGGTTCTCGTCGTATCCCTTGTTCCTCTTTTCTAACGGAGTGTTTTCAACTTTTCTCATCTTCGTTGTTTTCTTCCTTCCATTTTGCTCAACCTCTCAAGGTTCGTGGTTTCGCTCATTTGTCGAATAAGCAACTTAGTTTACCTCTTCTCTTCCTCTTCCTTTTCCCTCCGGTGCCATCCTAGATCTCGGGACGAGATCCTCTCGTAGTGGTGGAGTGTTGTAACGCCCCGGATGCAACTTTCCATATTCGTAACTCCAACTCTTGCCTTTTCCGGAGATGCTATATGATATTTCCTTCGTGGTTGGGTTTTATCTGTTGTTTTGCATTTTGTTCTTGTTATGCATCTCGTCTCATGTCATTATTCGCATTGCATCGGCATCATTTTCATAAAACTTGCATCCACTCGTAGTTGTCGTGTCCCCCCTTGCTTTCGTTGACCATTCCGAGACCAATCGGGTTTTCGCTTACCTCTTGACCCTGGCCACCTAACCCCTCTTGCCAGCTCTCAGACCCCTTGCGCGCGCGTCCGAAACTCCCCCGAACCCGACCCGAGCTGTCGTGACCGTTGGATCCGGATCATCCCCAAACATCCCGAAAACATCTCTGTTTTCTTAATTGGGCTCTCTAGCCTATATTTTCTTCGTCCATCCGATTTAGATCAAAGAGCCTCCATTAGTCTGCATTTAGATCCACCTACTATATAAACCAACCTATCCCAACCCTAAATTTGAGGAGACCTGTCCCATCCTCCTAGCCGTGCCGCCACTACAACAAATCCCCATCGGGATCCACCCCTCCCTAACCATCGCTCACCACCGCAGCACCAGATTCAGGTCCCCTGCCTCGTCCCCTTTGCAACACCAGCCAAGCCCTCCTCTTCGTCTCCCGAGCGCGCCCGTCCTCGCAGCCCCGCGTTAGAAGCTCCTTCCCTGCGCCGTTGTCCTCCTTCTTCCCCGTAGCCTCCCCGCTCTCCTCGTTGACGCAGGGAGACGAGCTCCTCTGGAAGACCAGCAAGCGGCGCCGCCCCTTGCAGGTCGGCTGCAAGCCAGGAGCCGAGCTCCTCCTTCCCGAGCTGCAGGCCCCCGCAGCCATTCTACCTCGCCGGACCCCTCCCGCAGACCAGTGCCACCAGGCCGAGCCCTGCTTCGTTCCTCCCCGTGCCGAGCAGCAGCTCGTTGGAGCGCAAGCTAACCCGGTCCGCCTCCCTCTGCCCATCGAAGCCACCAGGATCCTGCTTCCGCTATGAGCAGCTCTTCCTCGCCTACCCATGCGCTCCGGAGTAGCAGCCGCCATGGACGCCAGTCCCGCCGCTGCCCGGATCCGTCCGCCTTCGCGCCTCCCCTGCCTTGGATCCGTGCCTCCGCCAGCCGCCATCTCCTTCTTGCAGCCCCGCGCCCAAGTACATCGTGCCACGCCTGTCCAACCTCTGCTTCGAGCAGAGGAGGAAGAGGCCTCGTTCAGCGCCCGTTGACCGCGTGAGCATCGTCGCCTCCCTGCCTCACGCGGTCCAGCAAGGCCCAGCCAGCGCTAGGAGGGCCCAGCCTCCTCCGCGGCCTGCCCGCTCACCCGCCAGCCGCATCGTCCCAGCGAGCCGGCCCAGATCTGCCGGCCTGCTGCCTCTCCCACCGGCTGGGCCTCAGCCCACTAGGTGAGGCCACCTCCAGCGCCTGGGCCAGCGGCCTCCAAGGCCCAGCTGGCCTCCTCTGTCGACCGGCCCAAGGCCCAGGGTGAGCAGCCCCCTGGCCTTTCCTCTATTGGGCTAGTTAGATTCGGCCTGACTCATGTTTTTTTTCTCGTGCTGCGATTTTATCATTTATCCAGTGATTTACTATTTTACAGAAAAACCCCCATGCTTCATACATTTAATAACTTCATAACCGTGCATCGGTTTAAAATGGTTTAAACATGTAAATTGCTTAGAATTTTGTGTAGATTAATAATATCCCACTTTCATCCATGTTAAATATGTTTAAAATTGCTGTTTATTTAATTTTGCACCAATGCCATATTGAAATGATTTAATTCATAACTAAATAACCGTAGCTCGGTTTCTAATAAACTTTATATGTAAATGGGGTGAAAAAAGCCTAGTTTAACATGGTGCACTTTATTTTATTGTTTAAGAATATTAAAATATGTTTTAGGGAAGAACAGTACCAAATCTAAAATATGCACATGGGGATTTTCCGGAATTGTTGTTTGTAACTTCCGGCCTCATTTAAACTTGCTTAGATAGGTAGTTTTCTCTTGCTTCACCTCTTGCCATGTTTAACAACATTTAATATTGTTGAGTACCTAAACGAGATTAAACTAAATATGTCAATGTGGTGTTTTCTCAATATGCAACTCGTTGCATATTGAGCTCCACTTAACTTGTAGTATTGTTTGTTGCACTTTGCCATGCCATGCCTCATTAAACCGGACATACATCATACTTGATTGTGCATCATGCCATGTTTATGTGATGGTTGTTTACCATGTTGTTTGTTTCTTTCCGGTGTTGCTTCTTAGTTCCAGTAATGTTGCGATTGTGAGGATTCGTTCAACTACTCCCGTTCGTCTTCTTCATGGACTCGTTCTTCTTCCTAGCGGGATTTCAGGCAAGATGACCGCTACCCTGGATCTCACTACTATCATTGCTATGCTAGTTGCTTCGTTCTATCGCTATGCTGCGCTACCTATCACCTGTTTATCAAGCCTCCCCAAATTGCCATGAACCTTTAACCTTTGACACTATTCCTAGCAAACCATTGCTTGGCTATGTTACCGCTTTGCTCAGCCCCTCTTATAGCATTGTTAGTTGCAGGTGAAGTTGAAGATTGCTCCATGGTGGACAGGATTATGTTGGGATATCACAATATCTCTTATTTAATTAATGCATCTATATATTTGGTAAAGGGTGGAAGGCTCGGCCTTATGCCTGGTGTTTTGTTCCACTCTTGCCACCCTAGTTTCCGTCATACCGGTGTTATGTTCCCGGATTTTGCGTTCCTTACGCAGTCGGATGATTTATGGGACCCCCTCGACAGTTCGCTTTGAATAAAACTCCTCCAGCAAGGCCCAACCTTGGTTTTACCATTTGCCTCACCACCACCTATATTTCCCTTGGGAGTAATTAACCCAAAGGTCATCTTTACTACAGCCCCCCCGGGCCAATGCTTGTCTAAGTGTTGGTCCGAACCAGAGCCACTTGCAGCGCCACCTCGGGGAAACTCGAGGTCTGGTTTTTGTTGTACGTAGTGTTCATCCGGTGTTGCCTTGAGAACGAGATATGTGCAGCTCCTATCAGGATTGTGGGCGCATCGGGCGGTCTTGCTGGTCTTGTTTTACCATTGTCGAAATGTCTTGTAAACCGGGATTCCGAGTTTGATCGGGTCTTCCTGGGAGAAGGTATATCCTTTGTTGATCGCGAGAGCTTGTCATGGGCTATGTTGGGACACCCCTGCAGGGTATAATCTTTCGAAAGCCATGCCTGCGGTTATAGGCAGATGGGAATTTGTTAATGTCCGGTTGTAGATAACTTGACACCAGATACGAATTAAAACGCATCAACCGCGTGTGTAGCCGTGATGGTCTCTTTTCGGCGGAGTCCGGGAAGTGAACACGGTTTCTGTGTTATGTTTGACATAAGTAGGAGTTCAGGATCACTTCTTGATCATTGCTAGCTTCACGACCGTTCCGCTTGCTCTCTTCTCGCTCTTATTTGCGTATGTTAGCCACCATATATGCTTAGTCGCTGCTGCAGCCTCACCACTTTACCCCTTCCTTTCCCTTTAAGCTTTGCTAGTCTTGATACCCATGATATTGGGATTGCTGAGTCCTCGTGGCTCACATATTACTACAACAACAGTTGCAGGTACAGGTTATTCGATGATCATGACGCGAGAGCGATGCTTGCTTGCGTTGAGTTCTTCTTCTACTTCTTCGATCAGGGGATAGGTTCCAGGTCGGCAGCCTGGGCTAGCAGGGTGGATGTCGTTGAGTTTCTGTTTGTGTTTCATCCGTAGTCGGATGTTGATCTTATGTATGATGATGTTGTATTCGTGTGGCATTGTATGCCTCTTGTATGTATCCTCATCTATTATGTAATGTTGATGTAATGATATGCACCTTGCAAAAGCGTTTCAATATGCGGTTCTATCCTTGGTGGGACCTTCGAGTCTCTTTAGGATAGTATCGCATATTGGGCATGACAAGTTGGTAATCAGAGCCTCGACCGACCATAGGAGCCCCTTGATTGTTGGCTGTTGTTGAGTCTAGAAGAAAACTATTTTGAGTCTTAGGATTATATATATATCGGAGAGTAGGATTCTTTTTACTCCTCAGCCCCTTCATCGCTCTAGTGAGGTCTCCTGACGTAGATGTTTTCTCTTTCCTCTCCTCAAATTTCACTAATTTTTTTTAGGATCACGCGGGTATCTTGGAATCATTCTGATTGTTTTGTGACGAGAACATTGTTCTTGGCGCCTCCTGTCTATTATGTGGCTTTGACCTGGGGAGTTGAGCTCCAAGGTGTTGTCGTCACAATTTTATCGTTGCAGTTCTGGAATACCTGAGTTTGGCCAACATCGAAAATCTCTTTTATGCAGTTGTTGGTGAGATAACCTTGACGTCACCCAGTACTGGGGAGTTCGGGAGTATTGCCATAACTCGTATAACGGATGCTTTTCGAAGGTTGAGGTACACGATTTCCGAAGGTTTCTTGGTTATGTGTTGACGGATGGATACAGCTGGATGTAGGTATTGTTAGTTCGGGTGAGATATATTGCTTCACCTGTATCCCCAACACCAGATTGCATAACCAGAAAGTTTCGGGAGTTTTATAGGTGGGAATTCAAGTAGCTCCTAGAATATCTTTTCGACAGATGCATGATATGGGATTGGGTAAATCTCTATCATATGTTCCTGCTTATTCTGCAAGCCAAATCCTTTGTATTGTTTTATTTGTGGTATTCGAGTTGCTTCGAAGTCAAATGTTGAATCCATACCTTTCAAGCGGTGTTCTCATATTTCTATGGGAGTGCTAATCCTTCTTGATCATCAAGGTCGTTAGGTTAATTCTTTTTCAACCGGTGTGCTTCTCTTCAAGTGGATCCGATCATTTCAACATTTATGAGATCAATTCTAAGTTTTCTTAACGGTGTTTGTTTCATCCGTCCCAAGTTGTCTTTGTTTTCTCGCCCTCCCACCCTTTTTCTGCAAGGACTCATATATGTTAATCAAGTATCCATTTATTCATGTGAAGTCTATTCACTCTTTTCAATCAATGTTCTTACCCGGTGATTATCATGAAGTTGGCCAGGAGTTTCAAGTTCGTCATTCTTTGTTATTTTCTTCTCCGGTGGATTAATTCAAGCTTTCGGTGTTGATCATATCCCTTTCCTCGTTTCAAATGTTTTTCCATGTCGGTGCACCTCTTAATTGTTCACCTCTCTCTATTCTTGTCCGGAGTGCTCAAGATATCTCAGAAGAATCATGTTTCCTTTCTTAATCCGTTCGAGTTAACTTCAAGTTTTTCTCTCATTCAAGCTATTTAATTCAACCGGTGCAATCTCTCTTTAAAATCATTTACAATGGTGTTTTATTTTGAGTGGGCCCTAACCCACAGGTCTTTTCCCAGGATCTTACCTGACTCTTCTAATTTTCCCGGAGCCATTCCCAAAGTCTTTCGAATTTTGACGTAAGAATGGATTCCATCAGTCAGATGTTTTCCAAGATCGATTTCAAATTATTTTTCCTTGTTGGCTCAACCTCTTTGTTTTTCATTCTCCCGGAGTATCTCCACAATTCATGGTGGTTCTCATCATCATTCTCAACATGTGAAGACCTAAGAAGAGTTTCTCTTAAATCTTGCTCCATTCTCTTCAAGATTCATGGTTCTAGCTTGATGCCATCCTCTCATAATTGTTTTTGATTGTGAGAATTCTTTTCACCCATCCGGAGCATTTCATGAGTTGTTTCCATTTCTTTCCTCCGAAGGCCATCATGTCATAATTCCTCATTCTCAACCTTCAGCTCTCGTTATCCAAATCTTACCGGTGCATTGTTCAAATATCCCCTAATCAGTTCATGATCTCTTCGTTCTCATGTATATAAATTCCCTCAAGTATCTCATTCGTTCTCTAATTCTTACCGGTGATTCACCCCTTTACTTCGTTCGTTTTCAATTCTTACAGTGGTTCGTTCAAGATTTCACTTCCTTTGTTATCATATCAATTCATTCATTGTTTCCAAATTCCACCGGTGGTTCCATCAATACCTTCTCAAGTTTACGCTATATCTCTCTTAATCCTTTCTACGGGAATAAGTAGTATGCCAAATCCATTGCTTGTCATCAATTTAATTTGATGAAGGATAAGCATGCAATAAATCTTATTCTTATTTCCTCGAGGTGATTCAATTCTTTTCTTCCGGAGATTGTTCATGATGAAGTAATTCTTGGTTCTAGTGATCATCTTTTCTTTCCGGAGTTCCAAGTTCTCTCGGCTATATCATCGCGAAGCTCCATCTAAATCATTGCAAGGCTTTACCTTGTGTTTTCAACTTCTCTTTCTTTCTATCATCCTTTCATTACCGGAGTTCATCATGGAGGCTCTACATGATGGTTCATCAAGGATTCCTTTCATTCTCATTTTGTTCTTCAAGACTTCTCTCGAAGTTATGATCCGTCAAGCCATACTTCAAAATAAACATGGTGCTCAACACATGTTTTTGTTTTGAGGAGCTCAAGTATTCTTCATCTTGCACTCCAAAGTGCAATTATTTCTACCTTATCTTTTCAGGTGGTGTTATGTCACTCTTGACAATTTCATTCATGTTTCAGGATTCATATGTTGTCAAGAATGAGGTATTTTAAATCCATCAATCTCTTCTTTGGAGTTATCTTGGTATAAATTTCACCTAAAATCCTTCCCTAAGGAATGTTGCTATTTGTGGTGCTTATCTAAGATCCAAGTTTTCTCCTATCCTCTCGGCAAAAGCAGTTTTCATCCCTTCGTTGATCTCGAACAAGCAATTGTTTTTCGTTAGTGGCAGGTTGTCACCTCATCATTTTGAGATGTTTCCATAAGCCCACTACAAGCTTATTCTTTTCGTTCTTGGTTTTCCAACAACTCCGTTCAATCCTTCTTTGCAAGGATGCTTTCCAAGTTCATTTGTGGCAGAAATTGTCATTTTCTTCTCCGTCCCTTTTATCCCAACGGTCTAGCTTCTATTCTTTCGTTACAGAGGCATTCTGATGTTGCTCTCCTCACCCATTCCCGCGTTTGGTCAAGATCATGTTCTTTTCGTGCTTATCCATTTAACCGGAGTGTTGTGTTCTCATTCAAGTTCTTTCATCTTGTCAAGTTTTGCCCCCCTTCACAACCGGAGTGCTGTCTGAAATCTTTCTTACCCCTTGTGCCATTTTTTTCAATAGTTCCGGAGGCAGTGTGTTGTTGATTTCATCAAGTATCCTCTCATCTTGTCAAGTTCATGTTCAATTTCTTCCATTTACAGTCGGAGTGCTGTCAAAATTATATCATTCTTATTCATTCTTATCTCGTTTCAACCAGAGTGGTTTCAATTCCTTCTTGTCCATTGTGCTCGTCATTCATGTCTTGGCAACCTCTTGGTTCTCGTCGTATCCCTTGTTCCTCTTTTCTAACGGAGTGTTTTTAACTTTGCTCATCTTCGTTGTTTTCTTCCTTCCATTTTGCTCAACCTCTCAAGGTTCGTGGTTTCACTCATTTGTCGAAGAAGCAACTTAGTTTACCTCTTCTCTTCCTCTTCCTTTTCCCTCCAGTGCCATCCTAGATCTCGGGACGAGATCCTCTCGTAGTGGTGGAGTGTTGTAACGCCCCGGATGCAACTTTCCATATTCGTAACTCCAACTCTTGCCTTTTCCGGAGATGCTATATGATATTTCCTTCGTGGTTGGGTTTTATCTGTTGTTTTGCATTTTGTTCTTGTTATGCATCTCGTCTCATGTCATCATTCGCATTGCATCGGCATCATTTTCATAAAACTTGCATCCGCTCGTAGTTGCCGTGTCCCCCCTTGCTTTCGTTGACCGTTCCGAGACCAATCGGGTTTTCGCTTCCCTCTTGACCCTGACCACCTAACCCCTCTTGCCAGCTCTCAGACCCCTCGCGCGCGCGTCCGAAACTCCCCCGAACCCGACCCGAGCTGTCGTGACCGTTGGATTCGGATCATCCCCAAACATCCCGAAAACATCTCTGTTTTCTTAATTGGGATCTCTAGCCTATATTTTCTTCGTCCGTCCGATTTAGATCAAAGAGCCTCCATTAGTCTGCATTTAGATCCACCTACTATATAAACCAACCTATCCCAACCCTAAATTTGAGGAGACCTGTCCCATCCTCCCAGCCGTGCCGCCACTACAACAAATCCCCATCGGGATCCACCCCTCCCCAACCATCGCTCACCACCGCAGCACCAGATTCAGGTCCCCTGCCTCGTCCCCTTTGCACCACCAGCCAAGCCCTCCTCTTCGTCTCCCAAGCGCGCCCGTCCTCGCAGCCCCGTGTCAGAAGCTCCTTCCCCGCGACGTCGTCCTCCTTCTTCCCCGTAGCCTCCCCGCTCTCCTCATTGATGCAGGGAGACGAGCTCCTCTGGAAGACCAGCAAGCGGCGCTGCCCCTCGCAGGTCGGCCGCAAGCCAGGAGCCGAGCTCCTCCTTCTCGACCTGCAGGCCCCCGCAGTCGTTCTACCTCGCCGGACCCCTCCCGCAGACCAGCGCCACCAGGCCGTGCCCTGCTTCGTTCCTCCCCGTGCCGAGCAGCAGCTCGTTGGAGCGCAAGCTAACCCGGTCCACCTCCCTCTGCCCATCGAAGCCACCAGGATCTTGCTTCCACTGCGAGCAGCTCTTCCTCGCCTCCCCATGCGCTCCGGAGTAGCAGCCGCCATGGACGCCAGTCCCGCCACCGCCTGGATCCATCCGCCTTCGCGCCTCCCCCGCCTTGGATCCGTGCCTCCGCCAGCCGCCATCTCCTTCCTGCAGAGCCGCGTCCAAGTCCATCGTGCCGCGCCTGTCCAGCCTCTGCTTCGAGCAGAGGAGGAAGAGGCCTCATTCAGCGCCCGTTGACCGCGTGAGCATCATCGCCTCCCTGCCTCTCGCGGTCCAGCAAGGCCCAGCCAGCGCTAGGAGGGCCCAGCCTCCTCCGCGGCCTGCCCGCTCACCCCCAGCCGCATCGTCCCAGCGAGCCGGCCCAGATCTACCGGCCTGCTGCCTCTCCCACCGGCTGGGCCTCAGCCCACTAGGTGAGGCCACCTCCAGCGCCTGGGCCAGCGGCCTCCAAGGCCCAGCTGGCCTCCTCTGTCGACCGGCCCAAGGCCCAGGGTGAGCAGCCCCCTGGCCTTTCCTCTATTGGGCTAGTTAGATTCGGCCTGACTCATGTTTTTTTCCCGTGCTGCGATTTTATCATTTATCCAGTGATTTACTATTTTACAGAAAAACCCCCATGCTTCATACATTTAATAACTTCATAACCGTGCATCGGTTTAAAATGGTTTAAACATGTAAATTGCTTAGAATTTTGTGTAGATTAATAATATCCCACTTTCATCCATGTTAAATATGTTTAAACTTGATGTTTATTTAATTTTGCACCAATGCCATATTAAAATGAATTAATTCATAACTAAATAACCGTATCTCTGTTTCTAATAAACTTTATATGTAAATGGGGTGAAAAAAGCCTAGTTTAACATGGTGCACTTTATTTTATTGTTTAACTATATTAAAATATGTTTTAGGGCAGAACAGTACCAAATCTAAAATATGCACATGGGGATTTTCCGGAATTGTTGTTTGTAACTTCCGACCTCATTTAAACTTGCTTAGATAGGTAGTTTTCTCTTGCTTCACCTGTTGCCATGTTTAACAACATTTAATATTGTTGAGTACCTAAACGAGATTAAACTAAATATGTCAATGTGGTGTTTTCTCAATATGCAACTCGTTGCATATTGAGCTCCACTTAACTTGTAGTATTGTTTGTTGCACTTTGCCATGCCATGCCTCATTAAACCGAACATACATCATACTTGATTGTGCATCATGCCATGTTTATGTGATGGTTGTTTACCATGTGGTTTGTTTCTTTCCGGTGTTGCTTCTTAGTTCCAGTAATGTTGCGATTGTGAGGATTCGTTCGACTACTCCCGTTCGTCTTCTTCATGGACTCGTTCTTCTTCCTAGCGGGATTTCAGGCAAGATGACCGCTACCCTGGATCTCACTACTATCATTGCTATGCTAGTTGCTTCATTCTATCGCTATGCTGTGCTACCTATCACCTGTTTATCAAGCCTCCCCAAATTGCCATGAACCTCTAACCTTTGACACTATTCCTAGCAAACCATTGCTTGGCTATGTTACCGCTTTGATCAGCCCCTGTTATAGCATTGTTAGTTGCAGGTGAAGTTGAAGATTGCTCCATGGTGGACAAGATTATGTTGGGATATCACAATATCTCTTATTTAATTAATGCATCTATATATTTGGTAAAGGGTGGAAGGCTCGGCCTTATGCCTGGTGTTTTGTTCCACTCTTGCCGCCCTAGTTTCCGTCATACCGGTGTTATGTTCCCGGATTTTGCGTTCCTTACGCGGTCGGGTGATTTATGGGACCCCCTCGACAGTTCGCTTTGAATAAAACTCCTCCAGCAAGGCCCAACCTTGGTTTTACCATTTGCCTCACCACCACCTATATTTCCCTTGGGAGTAATTAACCCAAGGGTCATCTTTACTACAGCCCCCCTGGGCCAATGCTTGTCTAAGTGTTGGTCCGAACCAGAGCCACTTGCAGCGCCACCTCGGGGAAACTCGAGGTCTAGTTTTAGTTATACGTAGTGTTCATCCGGTGTTACCCTGAGAACGAGATATGTGCAGCTCCTATCGGGATTGTCGGTGCATCGGGCGGTCTTGCTGGTCTTGTTTTACCATTGTCGAAATGTCTTGTAAACCGGGATTCCGAGTTTGATCGGGTCTTCCTGGGAGAAGGTATATCCTTCGTTGATCGCGAGAGCTTGTCATGGGCTAAGTTGGGACACCCCTGCAGGGTATAATCTTTCGAAAGCCGTGCCTGCGGTTATAGGCAGATGGGAATTTGTTAATGTCCGGTTGTAGATAACTTGACACCAGATACGAATTAAAACGCATCAACCGCGTGTGTAGCCGTGATGGTCTCTTTTCGGCGGAGTCCGGGAAGTGAACACGGTTTCTGTGTTATGTTTGACGTAAGCAGGAGTTCAGGATCACTTCTTTATCATTGCTAGCTTCACGACCGTTCCGCTTGCTCTCTTCTCGCTCTTATTTGCGTATGTTAGCCACCATATATGCTTAGTCGCTGCTGCAGCCTCACCACTTTACCCCTTCCTTTCCCTTTAAGCTTTGCTAGTCTTGATACCCATGGTAATGGGATTGCTGAGTCCTCGTGGCTCACAGATTACTACAACAACAGTTGCAGGTACAGGTTATTCGATGATCATGACGCGAGAGCCTTGCTTGCTTGTGTTGAGTTCTTCTTCTGCTTCTTCAATCAGGGGATAGGTTCCAGGTCGGCAGCCTGGGCTAGCAGGGTGGATGTCGTTGAGTTTCTGTTTGTGTTTCATCCATAGTCGGATGTTGATCTTATGTATGATGATGTTGTATTCGTGTGGCATTGTATGCCTCTTGTATGTATCCCCATCTATTATGTAATGTTGATGTAATGATATCCACCTTGCAAAAGTGTTTCAATATGCGGTTCTATCCTTGGTGGGACCTTCGAGTCTCTTTAGGATAGTATCGCATATTGGGCGTGACAGTTTAACAGGTTTGTATCCCTTTAGTATGTTAAGGCTATGTTTGGCCAATCCGCACGGGATGCCTGGCAGATCCGATGGGTGCCAGGTGAAAATGTCCCAATTCTCGCGTAAGAAGTCTCGCAGTGCGACGTCCATGGCGGGGCTCAACTGCATCCCGATGGACGCTGTCTTCATGGAGTCCGTTCGGTGGACTTGGAATTTTACTATCTCATTTGCGGGTTTAAATGAGGTGGACTTAGGTCGCTTGTCGAGTATCACGTCGTCCCTGTCCACGGTGGCGCACAGTGTTGTTAATTCTTCTGCTGCTAGGGCTTCAAATAGTACTTCCAAGGCTAGTGCTGCGGTTTTGTTTTTGGCGTGGAGTGCGACGTCCGGATCACTAGCTAGAGTGATGATTCCATTGGGTCCGGGCATTTTAAGCTTCATGTACCCATAATGGGGTATAGCTTGAAAGCTTGCAAACGCGTCCCGCCCTAGAAGGGCGTGGTATCCGCTGCTGAAAGGAGCCACTTGGAATGTGATTTCTTTGGACCTGTAATTCTCTGGGGTGCCTAATACCACATCGAGTGTGATTTTCCCTGCACACCGTGCTTCCCGACTCGGGATAATTCCCCTGAAGGTTGTGCCGCTTTGTTCAATGCGGCTTTTGTCAATTTCCATCTTCTTGAGTGTTTCTTCGTAGATCAAGTTTAATCCGCTCCCGCCGTCCATGAGTACTTTAGTGAGCCAAAAGCCATCCACTATTGGGCTAAGGACCAGAGCGGCTGGCGCCCGGATGGTCTGGAATTGGGGTTTGTCACTAGCATTGAAAGTTATAGCAGTGTCGTTCCACGGATTTACTTTTGCCACATGGAAGATTTCCGTGGAGCTTCGATGAGCTCGCTTGCGCCTATTGTTTGAGGTGAAAGTCTCGAAGACTGTTAGTACCGTATTGTATTCCTTGGCGGGATGTTGTTCTACTTTATGGCTTTCGAGGAGATCCTCACCACTTTTTGCTACCTGTCGGAGTATCCAACATGCCCTAAGGCTATGGGTTGGTGTTGCATCTGGTGTACTGTGAAGCTTACATGGCCCATTGAGCCATTCTTCCAATACAGTTCCACGCCCTGGGGTGGGTTTTGGTTTCTTGGGAATTGAATTGGTCGACTTACGAGAGTTCGGCCGTTTAGTTCGGACAAAGGTTCTGGTGAGGGACGTACTATCCCAAAATTCTGTTTGGGTCTTCCAGGCGCTTTCCATCGCACAGTACTTCTGTACTATGGTTGCCAATTCCGCAAAGTGTACTATGTCACAGCGACTTATAGCATTAATGAGTCCTTTATTCATGCAGTTTCTGCAGAAAGTGAGACTACGTCCTCCTTGTGGCAGTCCTCGACCTTGTTAAGCGCAAGGAGGAATCTGGCCCAGTAACGGTGTACCGTCTCCTGGGGCTCTTGCCTGATACGGGAGAGATGGTTTAAGTCCGAGTGAGTGTCGTTGGCTGAATCCGGATTTTGATCCGATCTAACACCCGGGGGCATGGGAGGTTCCGAGCCTGAAAGTTCAGGATCTGGAGTATTACCCAATCTCTTCGGCCCAATGCCCGATTCTAAGTCCGGGACCTAGGTCATGTCTTCTTTGAGTAGGTGTTCGGCTCATTAAGTTCGGTGATCCGTACATAATTCGTCCTCAAAGTTGATGGGAAACCCACGTGTGGTTCCTCCACTACCGCTATCTCATGGGTGGCCGGCGGGGATCTAATGTCCCTTTGGTCGGGTTTAAGCCCAATCTGGTCATAGTCTATAGCGACTCCCAAAGCGGCGATGCGATCCAAGAGCTCATTAAGGTAGGAGAGCTCAATCGGATCCATCTTTTCGGCAAGCTCCGAATTTGATGCGAAAGTTATGCGTGATGACCCGAGAGGCCATCGTAGGCGCGACAGCCGATGGGGCGGCCATAATGAAGCTGCCAAGGTGGAGAGTTTGGCCTACAGCCAACGCTCCCCCAGAGGTGATGTCGTCCTTGACAACGAGACGAGCCATCGAGCCTTTCAGCAACGACACAGAGGAACTCTCAATGAAAGCACCAATGTCGATGTCAAAACCGGCGGATCTCGGGTAGGGGGTACCAATCTGTGCGTCTTAGGCTAATGGTAACAGGAAGCAAGGGACACAATGTTTACCCACGTCCGGGCCCTCTCGATGGAGGTAAAACCCTACTTCCTGCTTGATTAATATTGAAGATATGAGTAGTACAACAGTAGATCTACCACGAGATCATAGAGGCTAAACGCTAAGAGCTAGCCTATGATGGTATGATTGTAATTGTGATCGACCTTCTAAGGACCATCCTCTCCGGTTTATATAGACACCGGAGAGGGCTAGGGTTTACATGGAGTCGGTTACAAGGAAGGAAATATAATATCCGGATCGCAAGCTTGTCTTCCATGCAAAGGAGAGTCCCATCCGGACACGGGCCAGAGTCTTGAGTCTTGTATCTTCACGCTTCAATAGTCCGGACGATGTATATAGTCCGGCTGTCCGGATACCCCCTAATCCAGGACTCCCTTGGTGAACACTACCCTTTCATTAGGCTCCGGAGTGGGAATGATCTGCTTTTTGGCAGGGAGCCAGTGTATGTCAGTGGCTAAATACCCAGCTTCCCGGAGCCCCTTGATGTTCTCCTCTGTAATAGAGGAAGCCATCCACTTGCCCTGCGCTCCAGATTCGGACATGGCTAGAGTGTTTGGTGGCGATAGAAAGGATTGGGACTTGGGCGCTGGAGCTCAAACGGCAGATGGGCTGAGGAGGAAGAAGGTGTGGGGTAAAAAGATGGGTCTTTTTCTTCTTATAAAGGTAGTGGATATCAAGCATCCCCTTTGGAGCCTTAAATCTCGCCTATTCCCAAGGGGACGTGTGAATGACACTGTTGGATTATCCAAACCCATGTTAATGAGAATCCCGTGATAAGGGGACATGATCTCTGCTTTGACAAGACGTGTCACTGGCCGTGCCTCGGAATGCGAAATGGGGCTGTAAAACTGTTCAGAATGCTAACAAGGCCAGGACATAATGCCTCGCCAGAAAAATCACCTATGGATGCGACTTATTTCATTGCGAATATTTTTTGCCCTTACAACTTAAGGCCGTAATTGTTAATAAAGCCGGATACAACTGTTTTGCATGGAGGACTGCATTTGAGTATTCAGAGAAGGAACCTGCCTTGCAATGTTGAAGATAATCTGCATGCCAAATACATCGTCATTGAAGCCCATGTTCAGGGGCTACTGAGGGAGTCCTGGACTATGGGGTCCTTGGGGAGCCGACATGTGTGACATGGGCCAGACTGATGGGCCGTGAAGATACAAGATAGAAGGACCTCCCCCGTGTCCGGATGGGACTCTCCTTTGCATGGATGGCAAGCTGGATGTTCGGATCATGTACCTTCCTTTCTCTGTAACCGACTCTGTACAACCCTAGATCTCTCAAGTGGCTATATAAACCGGAGGGCTTAGTCCATAGGCAAGATCACAATCATACAAGCTAGACATCTAGGGTTTAGCCATTACAATCTCGAGGTAGATCAACTCTTGTAACCCCTATACTCATCAAAGGCAATCAAGCTGGAAGTAGGGTATTACCTCCGTTAAGAGGGCCCGAACCTGGGTAAACATCATGTCTCCTGCCTCCTTGTTACCTTCGATCCTCAAATGGACACTTCGGGACCCCCTACCCGAGATCTGCCAGTTTTGACACTGATAGTGGTGAAGATATTTTTTCTCTTGCTTGTCTTAATGAGGCTTTTGCCATTTCGATTGGTATCCCTCCTCTTGACAAATCTATCATTTTCTTTCTTCACCATGGGTTGTCACAAGTGTTGGTTATCCATTTTGCATATTTAGTGTGCTTGTGAACCCATTTGCTTGGTCTGCGTGGGTAGGACATGTCATGCACCTTGTATCTCCACTATTTAAGACTATGTTAATGCTTAATGCCCACCCTTACATTAGTCTTCTCAAGTGCTTTGCCATGACTCACAGACATCATTTTGGTTGAGCCTACTCTTAAGTTGCCTCTTTTATATGTTGCTCAACCATTTGTTTGTTGCAAGTGCTAGGCTTTGTTTCCTACATGCTCACTTGCACTTGTTGTGAGTTTCTATTGATTTTCGAGGAGTGATGATCCTATTTTGTGCACTTGGTATCCTAATGAAAATATTCTAAGGAGTGCACAAATCATGGGGAGCTTCACTAGTGCCTTTAGAACACTTCGTTGCTCTCTTGCACTTGTAGTGAGGTTCTATTGATCTTGGGGGAGTGACGATCCTGTTTTGTGCTCACTGTATCCAATTACAAAACTAAATTGTGCACAAATCATGGGGATCTTCTCTAGTTTCTCTAGAACACTCCTTTGTTCATATCATAATATCTTTTATTCATGTGGCATGTAGGATCATTGGTCTAGTTGGTTCAATTGGTATCTTTTGATAGCTTGCTTCAATTGGTATCTTTTGATTACTTGGTTGCTTATTTCTCTCTTTGTTATGTCTTTGTGGCATATCATTCTTTTGCAATCTTTGGGTCCCAATATAGTTGGTCTTCCTCCAAGTATTTACCGTTGGATATGTGTATTGCATTCCACTCTCTTGTTGAGAAATACACAAATGGAGGAACACAAATTATATTGGCCTTCTAAGCTTTTCTCCCATTTTGGCAATCGATGCCAATGGGGGAGAAGTTTCAGAGAGTTTTTGTGGAGAAGATTAGATAGTTGTTTCTTCTTGCTTTGCATTGCATGGTGATGCATATTTCCTTATATAAACTCTCCTGAAAGTGATTCTCATCAATTACCAAAATGGGGGAGATTGAAAGAACATGCGGTGCCCCCATGTTTGATTTTGGTAATTAATGACAATCTCTATGGACTAATGGTTGCCTTGAGTTATATTTGAAGGATTTGTCCATAGGATTTTCTTGGAGTCCATTTGTTGGTTTCAAGGAGAGTTTGTGATGTCAAAGGTGCTATTCAAGGAATTACCTAAAGATTGGTCATGTGAGAGGTTGATCAAGACTAAGTCAAAGAGTGAATCAAGTTGATCAACACACAAAGCGTAGAAGATGTACCGAGAGGATCAAGTGATCCCATGGTATGGTAAGCATTGTCAATTACACTTCGTGTACTAACCCATGGTCTTCGTGAGAGTTCTTTGTGGGGTTAGGTTGCGGTGTGCATGTTCAAGTGATGCATCGCGAAGAGATCAAGTGCTTGAATATTGCTATCCATTGTGGTGACAATGGACTTGTGAAGATGTGTCGAAGAGTGGATCACCCATAGTGGAGTATTGGGGAGCAATCTACTAGTCTTCACCGAGCTAACACAATCAAGAAAGGTGGTCCTACTTGAGGAAGTCAAGATCGTCTACATCTAGCTCAAGTGGACTTTGTGCAAGGCAAAGGTTTGGCCTTCATAGGCTCTCTATTTTACTGGTCTCGTGGTGGTAGTTTGGAGATCGGGTTATAGGATCGATTGTCGTACTATCAAGGGGGGCTCTCAAGTGAGTAGCTTGACTGTATCGTTCGTAGAGAGCTCAAACCATTGCATGCTTGCATCATCTTTCTTGGTTCTTTTTTGGTTTTATCATTGTGAGATTTGGAGCTTATGGTCATCTTCTTGGCAAGCTCGAGTTCATCAAAAATGGAGTTCACATGCTTCTTATATTGCGTTTTCGGTGTTGGAGGTTTTACCGGTCTTATTCGAGGAAGGGTTCTCACCATTTTCTTATGGGATTTTTCTATTTTCCCTCTTATTGTTATTTCTATCAAGATAGTGTTATCCCTTGTTGCTAGCTTTCCAACAAACTTGATTTCGTTGTATTCGGAGTCCATTTGCAAAAGTTGTGTCAGTTTTGGTGTCCTTAAAAAGGCTGCAACGGTACTACCGCTCATGGGAGTGGTACTACCGCTTGGAGGGGATGTAATTTTTTACTACCGCTCTTGGGAGCTGTACTACCGCTTGGAGCAGTACTACCGTGGCTACTTCCATGGCTACTTCTGCTCCAGACCAAAAACTCGTCTTAAGTCCAGCGGTGGTAGGCACAGATGTATTTTTTTGGTACCGCTCGCAAGCAATAGTACCACTACCCTTAGCTGTAGTACCGCTACCCCTGGCGGTCGTTCATGAGGACGAGCAGTAGTACCGCTCCGGTAGTTCTACCAGACTTTTGTCTCCTCGCTGTTGTTTTTCAAAGGGCTTCCACCGCCCTAGCGGTAGTACCGCTCCCATGAGCAGTAGTACCTCTCTGTGCGGGCTGTGAGCATAACGGTTGGATTTTCCCCACCTATAAAAGGGGGTCTTCTTTCCCAATGAACCTAATCATTTGAGCTTGTGTTCTTCCCCCATTGTTGACCTTCTTCGAGCTTGCTATCTCTCAATCCCTCCATGGATTCTTGCTAGTTTTTTGGGGAAAGGAGAGATGAGATCTAGATCCACATTTCCACCAATCACTTTCTCCTCTATGTGAGGGGAACCCCTTGGGTCTAGATCTTGTAGTTCTTGGTGTTCTCCTTCTTGTTCTTCCTCTCATTTTCCTGCCTAGCATTAGTTGCTTTGGTGGGATTTGGGAGAGAAGGACTTGGGCACTCCGTGTGCCCTTGCCATTGCATTTGGTGCATCGGTTTGAGTTCTCCACGGTGATACGTGGAAGTTACAAGTTGAGAAGCTTATTACTTTTGGGTGCTTGGTACCGTTGAGCTTGTTCCACTTGGGTGCTTGGGCGCCCTAGACGGTTGGTTGTGTTCGGAGCTCAAACATTATGGTGTAAAGCTCTGGGCAAGCGTCGAGGTCTCCAATTAGGTTGTGGAGATCGCCCCGAGCAATTTGACGGGTAACGGTGACCGCCCCCAAGGGTTGCCAAAGTGTACGAGTTCGGTGATCGCCCCTAGGGGTTGCCATTTGTACAGGTTCGGTGACCGCCCTCAAGGGTCCCTTAGTGGAATCACGACATCTTGCATTGTGCAGGGGCGTCAGGAGATTACGGTGGCCCTAGTGGCTTCTTGGGGAGCATTGTGCCTCTACACCACTCCAAACGGAGATTAGAATCTGCAAGGGTGTGAACTTAGGGATACATCATCGTCTCCACATGCCTTGGTTATCTCTTACCCAAGCCCTTTACTTATGCACTTTAGTTTGTGATAGCCATATAGTTTCTTGTCATATATCTTGATATCACCTAGTAGTTTATCTTGCTTAGCATAAGTTGTTGGTGCACATAGGTGAGCCTAGTTGTTGTAGGTTTTGTGCTTGAAAAATTAATCGCTAGGTTTATTCCGCATTTGTTCAAGCCTATACCGTAATTATTTTAAAGCGCCTATTAACCCCCCCTCTAGGCGACATCCACGATCTTTCAATGCTATTTATGGGTATCCCATGGGCACGGGGTTTGAGTCCGTGGGTGTGGGGCCTCCATGCACACGGGTCTTGTACCATGGGCACAAGGTGTCCAGGAAGTGTCCGTTGGAGCCACAACGGCTAGTTTTGGGGGTGATGTCTACTATGCAACTTTATTCTTGTAGACACATGTTGGGCCTCCAAGCGCAGAGTTTTGTAGGCAGTAGCAATTTTCCCTGAAGTGGATGACCTAAGGTTTATCAATCCATGGGAGGTGTAGGATGAAGATGGTCTCTCTCAAACAACCCTACAACCCAATAATGAAAAGTCTCTTGTGTCCCCAACACACCAAATACAATGGTAATTTGTATAGGTGCACTAGTTCAGCAAAGAGATGGTGAAGTGTAATATGGATAGTAGATGTTGGTTTTTGTAGTAAGAACAATAAAAACAGCAAGGTAGCAATTGATAAAACAAAGCACCAACGGTATTGCAATTTTTGAAAATGAGGCCTAGGGTCCGTACTTTCGCTAGTGCAAGCTCTCAACAATGCTAATCTAATTGGGTCATATAACCATCCCTCAATGTGGGATGAAGAATCCCTCCAAAGTCCTTATCTAGCGGAGAACATTAGAAGAAATTGTTTGTAGCTATTCTTTCCGATCGATCTATCCAAGAGTTAGTACTAAAATAACACCACGTTATTCTTTCCGATCAATCTATCAAGAGTGCGTACTAAAATAACACTAAGTTATTCTTTCCGATCGATCTATCAAGAGTTCGTACTAAAATAACACCAAAGCACATTCAGATTCATAATACTCAATCCAACACAAAGAACCTCAAAGAGTGCCCCAAGATTTCTAGTGGAGAAACAAAAGACGAGAACGTGCATCAACCCCTATGCATAGATTACCCCAATGTCACCTCGGGAATTGCAAGTTGAGTGCCAAAACATATCTCAAGTGAATCAATATAATACCCCATTTTCACCACGGGTATTCATATGCAAGACATATATCAAGTGCTCTCAAATCCATAAAAGTATTCAATACGATAAAACAAAATCTCAAAGGGAAAACTCAATTCATCACAACAAGATAGAGTGGGAGAAACACCATATGATCCAACTATATTAACAAAGCACACGATACGTCAAGATTTTGACATCTCAAGAACATGAGAGAGAGATAGAGATTAAACACATAACTAGTGGTACAAACCCTCAGCCCCGAGGGTGGACTACTCCCTCCTCATCATGGTGGCCGCCGGGATGATGAAGATGGCCACCAGTGATGATCTCCTCTTTTGGCGGAGTTCCATAACGGGGTCTAGATTGGTTTTTCGTGGCTACATAGGCTTGCGGCGGTGGAAATTCTTATCTAGGGCTACCCCGAGGGTTTTTGTAATATTTGACAATTTATAGGGCGAAGAGGCGGTGTGGGAGGCCACCAAGGTGGGCACAACCCACCAGGGCACGCCTAGGTGGGTTGTTCCCCCTCGGGGCACCCCTATGGTACTTCTCTGGCCCATCCTGGGTGTTCTGGTCCAAAAACATTTCGCTGCGTTTGGACTTTGTTTGATATTGATTTCCTGCGATGTAAAAAACAAGCAAAAAATAGCAACTGGCACTGGGCACTATGTCAATAGGTTAGTCCCAAAAAATGATGTAAAGTTGCTATAAAATGATTGTAAAACATCCAAGAATGATAATATAAGAGCATGAATACTTCATAAATTATAGATACGTTGGAGACATATTAGCATCCCCAAGCTTAATTCCTACTCGTCCTCGAGTAGGTAAATGATAAAAGAAAAAATTTATGAAGTGTGAATGCTAGCAAAGTGCATAAGTTTGATCAATGATAATTTCAATCACTTTTCCTAGCATCATAATGGCAATTCTTTCTTATAAAACCTCTCATGTCTAGCAACCAATCCACATGTAAAGGTTCAAACAATGAATTCTCTTGAAACTCAACAACCTATGTTCTCAGTCACCAAACAATTGCAATTCAACTTATTCAACAAAGTCTAAGTAAGAGCTCCACATACTCAATCATCATATAGTCTTCCATGGTTGCTACTACTCAAAGCATATTCTTAGAATAAATGGCATCCACCAAACACAGAGAAAGATAGGAGCCTAATATTTCGCCTCCCAACTCATTTATCATAGAGATAATTCTCAACAATAATAAATCATGATCAAATATATTTGACTGGTCATATGTGCCTAGATCATTCCCCACCACATGATGGTTGCCAACTAGAGAATAATCGAGGTTGAAATGAGAATTTATACTATTGACTCTTTGCATAAAAGTAGATACTAAAAAGTAAAAGATAGGCCCTTCGCAGAGGGAAGCACAGGTTGCCATGCGCTTTTTATTTGGATGCCCAAGCTCTTAATGCAAAGGAACGTCATGTTATATTGCCCCTTATGATAGCAACCTTTATTACGCAGTTTGTCGCTTTTATTACTTTGCCATCACAAGTTCGTACAACACTCAATTTTCCCTTACAATAAAAGATCAAACATATTTAGGAGAAATTTTTATTGTTTTATGCACCAATGAAAACTTACTTGAAGGATCTTTTACAATCCATAGGTATGTATGGTGGACAGTCATGGCAAGAAACTGGGTTTAAGGGTTTTTGGATGCACAAGTAGTATCTCTACTTAGTATGAATTTTTGGATAGCAAAAGATCCTAGGCAAACACCACATGTTGGAGGATCCATGAAAATATAACTTCTATGCAAATATACACAACCATAACTCATTACGTTGTCTTCCTTGTCCAACTTCAACTAATTTGCTCAAGTTCGAAAATAATTAATGGGTACTCACAATCATAGAAGATTTCCAAGATAATATATTTGCATGTGAAATTTCTCTTCCTTATTCTAATCATTCATGTATTGCTTGGATGACCAATATTGTGGATTGTCAAGCTTCAAAAGATTTCACTTTCTAAACCCAATGTGAAGCTACTAGTAGGCATGATATGAACATATAGTCTCAACTTCATGACATTCAATTCATTCAACAATTTACTCATAGGATATAAGTGAAGCACGAGAGTAAATGACAAACTACTCCAAAAAGATATAAGTGAAGATCAAGCGAGTAGTTAAGTAAATATGTAGCTATTTGAGTACTCTATTTTATTTAAAAACTTTCAGATATGAGATTTTATTAGAACAACAAGCAAAACAAAGTAAAATTACATTCCAAGAATAGCACACATCATGTGAAGAAGCAAAAACTTAGGCTCAACTGATACTAAACCGATAATTGTTGATGCAAAAAGGTGGGATGCCTACCGGGGCATAACCAATCTTAGATGCTTGAGACTTCTTGAAAAATTAACTTGGGATGCCTTGGGCATCCCCAAGATTGAGCTTTTGTATCTCCTTAATTCCTTTTATATCACGGTTTCCCTAAATCTCAAAAACTTCATCCACTCAAAACTCAACAAGGACTCGTGAGATAAGTTAGTATAAATCAATGCAACACCTTATCATTCTCTACTGTAAAAAATCACTAAAATTATAATTTCACATTGCATACTAAATTTGTAATGCCCCGAGACCGATGTTCCAGATGCCTTCTATTTGTTTTAGTTGTTGCCGTGTGTTTATTGTGTTTGTTGCATTGTCATCATTGTTTTGCATATTTCATTTCTATGTCTATGCCATGATCATGATGAGTGCCATTGTCATAATTTTCTTATTGCATCTAGTTCATCATTGCTTACATTCAATTGCACCATCCTTGTTGTATTCATGTGTCATTGGATTTATTGGATGTATCCCCACTATTATGTAATGTTGATGTAATGATATCCACCTTGCAAAAGCGTCTTCAAGATGCGCTTCTATCCTTGGTGGGACCTTCGAGTTCCTTTAGGATAGGGTCGCATCTTGGGCGTGACAAAATTCCTCTGTATATTTAATACTCCTATCCTTAAATAGAATCATTAAACAAGCAAACATATGCAAACAATGCAAACATAACAACAATCTGTCTAAACAGAACAGTCTGTAAAGAGTGCAACATTGATCATACTTCACTAACTCCAAAAATTCTAAAAAATTACCACACTATAAAAATTTATTGTAGCTTACTATGCAAAAAATTTCAACCTTTTATCACGTTCTGACTTTTCTAGAGAATTTTTACAACAGTGATAAACTTTCTGTTTTGAAACAATCACTCATATACTTGCAAAATAAGCATGGCAAAGGCTATACTTGACATTTTTATTGAAGTAAAATATGCAAAACATTATTGTAGATAGCAGCAAGCAAATCAAAACAAAATAAAATGACGCTCCAAGAAAAACTCATATCATGACGAATGAAAATATAGCCCCAAGTAAGATTACCGATAATGTTGGAGACAAAAGAGGGGATGCCTTCCGGGGCATCCCCAAGCTTAGTTGCTTGTATCTTCCTTTAATATTAACTTGGGGTGCCTTGGGAATCCCCAAGCTTAGGATCTTGTCACTCCTTATTCTCCTCATATCGATATCTCACCCAAAACTTAAGAACTTCAATCACACAAAACTTAACGGAACTTCGTGAAATAGGTTAGTATGATAAAACAAATCATTCACTTTGGTACTGTCAAAGACAAGATTCATAATTTTTCTCACACAATTCCTATTGCACCTTATCATTTCCACAATTTATATTGAGCAATATAAGCCATAGAAACTAGGAAATAGGGAAACTATGCATTGAAAGCAGAATCTGTCAAAAACATAACAGTCTGTAATGATCTGGAAAACAACTATACTTATGCTACTCTAAAAATTCTGAAAAATTAGGACAACATAGGGAATTTGTATATCTATCATCTGTAAAAAAATCAGATCAAAAGCACGTTCCGGTAAATTTGCAAAATTCCTGAACTGAGCACAAAAGTTTCTGTTTTTGCACAGATTCAAGTCAACTATCATCCACACTATCCCAAAGGCTTTACTTGGCACTTTATTGAAACAAAAGCAATAAAACATAATTAGTACCGTAGCATAATCATGTTAACACACAAAAACATTAGGTAAAAGTGTTGGATTGTCTCCCAACAAGCGCTTTTCTTTAATGCCTTTTAGATCGGCGTGATGATTTCAATTATGCTCACATAAAATAGAAGGATTGAAACATAACAAGAGCATCATGAATCATAAGTTCCACTCTCATAATAATTTTCAGTAGCATCATGAATAGATTCATCAATATAACTATCACATAAAGCATTCTTTTCATGATCCAAAAGTATAGAAAATTTATTACTCTCCATATAAGCAATTTTATTCTCATTCACAATAGTGGGAGTATCATATGAAACTCGAATACTAACATTTGTTTATACATTAAAAGAGTAATGTTCAGTAAAAGGATATTCAAAATTATGACAATAATTATCACTACTTTTTATAACATAAGTATCATCACAATAATCATCATAAGTAGCAACTTTGTTCTCATCATAGACAGGAGGCATGCAATCATCGTAGCAAATTTGATCATTCGAAGTAATATCATCTTCATTAAGCATATTATCCCCAAGCTTGGGACAAACATTAATTGCAGCAAATAAATTCTCAAACATGTCATTCTCATCAAACATAGCATCCCCAAGCTCGTGGCTTGGCATATCATAAGCATAATCTCTCTCATCATTAATAGTATGAATAGCACCAACGGTATAACAATTGCTATCATCATAATTTCCCAAGTTGGTGCCAAAAAGATTTCCAAGATTATAAGAAGTATCATTATCTTCCCAATCATAATCATCACAATAAGCAATAGGCATAACAAAATCATCATCAATAGTGCTCTCGGATATTGTGCCATAAGACATAGAAGCAATATCATCATCAAGTGCATCATCTTCCACAATTATTTTTGATTCATTTTCATGAGGCACAACAATAATAGGAGCAACATTATTTGGGAGAGATACCTTTTTACCTCTATTCTTTCTTCTTTTCTTCTTCTTCACCAAATCATGTGTGGGTTTAATTAATTTTTTCAAGCTTCTTATTGATGAGATTGGTTGAATAGGGAGCTCCTCCTCATTACCTATTTCATCATGAGAGACAATAGGAGGGAAAGTGGAAATCTTTACCCTTTCATTAGTATTCCTTTCATATTCTATTGGTTTTCCCATCTTTCTATAGTTGGCAATATAAGAATTCTCATCGCAATTTACCATGCAAAACATATAGATACTTTTTAGATTAGTTTCAATGTCATACATGAGAATGAATACTTCAAACAAACTATTTTTATTTGTCAATTCTCCACTCCCCCAAAATAGACAAAGCTCGTTATAAAATTCAAGGGTGATCAAGTCATGGCCATGATTTGATCATGAAATAGTTTGCATTGGAAATTAAGATGATCATACTTATTGCAAAGTTCACAAGTAATAGGACAAAGAGAACATAATTTTGTAGCAAATTCATCTATCACTTTGAGCAAAAAATTGGTCCTATCATGCTTATGCTTCTTGCAAAATCTATCTTCCCTATAAGGCACGTCTTCACAAAGTATTTCCACTCCACAAAATTTGACATGCTTATAAGAAACATTTTTATCATGACTTGTGCAATCATCATTAGAATTTTGGATATTCAAAAAATTTATACTAACAACATTGCAATCATGCTCATCATTCAAAGATTTTATAGAATTCTTCTTCTATCAATTGAGCACAATTTTCTTCTCCATCATTTTCACGAAAGACATTATAAAGACGAATAATATGAGCCCATCTCAATTCCATTTTTTGTAATTTTCTTTTATAAACTAACTAGTGACAATGCAAGAAACTAAAAGATTCAATTGCAAGATATAAAGATATACCTTCAAGCACTCACCTCCCCAGCAACGACGCCAGAAAAGAGCTGGATGTCTACTATGCAACTTTACTCTCGTAGACACGTGTTGGGCCTCCAAGCGCAGAGTTTTGTAGGACAATAGCAATTTTCCCTCAAGTGGATGACCTAAGGTTTATCAATCTGTGGGAGGTGTAGGATGAAGATGGTCTCTCTCAAACAACCTTGCAGCCAAATAATAAAAAGTCTCTTGTGTCCCAAACACACCAAATACAATGGTAATTTGTATACGTGCACTAGTTCAGCGAAGAGATGGTGAAGTGTAATATAGATAGTGGATATTGGTTTTTGTAGTAAGAACGATAAAAACAGCAAGGTAGCAATTGATAAAACAGAGCACAAACGGTATTGCAATGCTTGAAAATGAGGCCTAGGGTCCGTACTTTCTCTAGTGCAGTCTCTCAACAATGCTAATCTAATTGGATCATATAACCATCCCTCAACGTGCGATGAAGAATCAATCCAAAGTTCTTATCTAGTGGAGAACATAAGAATAAACTATTCGCAACTATTCTTTCTGATCGATCTATCCAAGAGTTCATACTCAAATAACACCACGTTATTCTTTCCGATCAACCTATCAAGAGTTCGTACTAAAATAACACTAAGTTATTCTTTCCGATCTATCTATCAAGAGATCGTAGTAAAATAACACCAAAGCAAATTCAGATTCATAATACTCAATCCACCACAAAGAACCTCAAGGAGTGCCCCAAGATTTCTACCAGAGAAACAAAAGATGAGAACGTGCATCAACCCCTATGCATAGATTACCCCAATGTCACCTCGGGAATCCGTGAGTTGAGTGCCAAAACATATCCCAAGTGAATCAATATAATACCCCATTGTCACCACGGGTATTCATATGCAAGACATATATCAAGTGCTCTCAAATCCATAAAAGTATTCAATCCGATAAAATGAAATCTCAAAGGGAAAACTCAATTCATCACAACAAGATAGAGAGGGAGAAACACCATATGATCCAACTATATTAACAAAGCACGTGATACATCAAGATCGTGACATCTCAAGAACACAAGAGAGAGAGAGAGAGAGAGAGAGAGAGAGAGAGAACTACTAGTACAAACCGTCAGCCCCGAGGGTGGACTACTCCCTCCTCATCATGGTGGCTGCCGGGATGATGAAGATGGCCACCAGTGACAATCTCCTCCGCCGGCGGAGTGCCGGAACGGGGTCTAGATTGTTTTTTCATGGCTACAGAGGCTTGCTGTGGCGGAACTTTTGATCTAGGGTTACCCCGAGGGGTTTTGGAATATTTGACAATTTATAGGGCGAAGAGTCAGTGCGGGAGGAAACTGAGGGAGTCCTGGATTAGGGGGTTTGAGGGAGTCCTGGATAAGGGGGTATACAGATAGCGGGACTGTATACTTTGGCCGGACTGTTGGACTATGAAGATACAAGATTGAAGACTTCGCCCCGTGTCTGGATGGGACTCTCCTTTGCGTGGATGGCAAGCTTGGTGATTCGGATGATAGATCTCCTTCTCTGTAAACCGACTCTGTGTAACCCTAGCCCCCTCCAGTGTCTATATAAACCGGAGGGTTTAGTCCATAGGACAAGAACAATCATACCATAGGCTAGCTTCTAGGGTTTAGCCTCTACGATCTCGTGGTAGATCAACTCTTGTAATACTCATATCATCAAGATCAATCAAGCAGGAAGTAGGGTATTACCTCCATCGAGAGGGCCCGAACCTGGGTAAACATCGTGTCCCCAGTCTCCTGTTACCATTAGCCTTAGACGCACAGTTCGGGACCCCCTACCCGAGATCCGCCGGTTTTGACACCGACATTGGTGCTTTCATTGAGAGTTCCTCTGTGTCGTCGCTATAAGGCTTCATGGCTCATCTCGTTGCCAAGGACAACATCACCGCTGGGGGAGCCCTGGCCCTAGGCTAAACTCTCCGGCTGGGCGGCTTCGTCATGACCGCCCGATCTCCTGTCGCGCCGACGATGACTTCTTAGGTCATCAAAAACAGCCTCCACGTCGATTCGGAACTCACCGAACAGATGGATCCGATGGAGCTCTCCTCCCTTAATGAGCTCTTGGATCGCATCGCCGCCCTGGGCATTGCTACAGACTATGACCGGATCGGGCGTAAACCTGACCAAACGGAGATTTACTCTCCGCCGGTCACCCATGAGATAGCGGTAGTGGAAGAGCATCATATGAATTCGCCCTCTATTTTGAGAACGAACTATGTCCGGATTTCCGAGCTCTCTGAGCCGGACACCCGCTCGCGGGAGGACATGGCCCAAACCCCGAATTTAGGGTCGGGCGGCGTGCCGAAGAAACTGGGCAACATCTCGGAGCCCGAGCTGTTAAACTCGGGAGCTTCTGGGCCCCTGGGTTTTGGATTGGGTCAGGATTCGAATTCAAAGCCACCCACCCACCCAGATTTATTCAATCTTTCGCATATCGGACAAGAGCCCCAAGAGACAGTACATCATTACTGGTCCAGATTCCTCCTTGTGATAAACAGGGTCAAGGACTGTCGCGAGGAAGACGCAATCTCCCTCTTTTGCAAAAATTGCATGGACAAAGGGATACTCAATGCTATAAGTCGCTATGACATAGTACGCTTTGCTGACTTAGCGACCATAGTGCAGAAATACTGCGCGATGGAAAGCTTTTGGAAAACCCAAACTAACTTCTGGGACAATCCGGCTCTCACTAAACCCTTCGTCCGAACTAAAAGGGAAAACTCTCGTAAGTTACCCGATTCAATTACCAAAAAATAAAAGCCCGATACAAGGCGTGGAACCGTATTGGAGGAATGGCTCAATGGGCCCTGCAAACTTCACAACACACCGGATGCTACGCCAACTCATAGCCTTAGAGCATGTTGGATACTCCGACAGGTAGCAAAGAGCGGCGAGGATCTCCTCATAAACCATACAGCAAAGCAACATCCCGCCGAAAATAACAATATGGTATTGACAGTCTTCGAGACTTTCGCCTCAAATAATAGGCTCAAGCAAGCTCAACGCAGTCTCGCCAAAGTTTGCCACATGGTAACAATAAATCCATGGAACGACACGGCTATAACTTACAATGCCAGTGACGAACCTCAATTCCGAACAGTCCGGGCACCAGCCGCTTTAGTCTTTAGTCCAATCGTGGATGGCTTCCAGCTCACTAAAGTGCTCATGGATGGCAGAAGCGGACTAAACCTCATCTATGAAGAAACCCTCAACAAGATGGAAATTGACAAAAGCCGCATTGAGCGAAGCAGCACGACCTTCAGGGGAATCATCCCTAGTCGGGAGGCGCGATGTGCAGGAAAAATCACACTGGATGTGGTATTCGGCACGCCGGAGAATTACAGGTCCGGAGAAATTACATTCCAAGTGGCCCCATTCAGCAGCGGATACTGATACGTCTCTATCGTATCTATAATTTTTGATTGTTCCATGCCAATATTCTTCAACTTTCATATATTTTTGGCAACTTTTTATACTATTTTTGGGACTAACATATTGATCCAGTGCCCAGTGCCAGTTCCTGTTTGTTGCATGTTTTATGTTTTGCAGAAAACCAATATCAAACGGAGTCCAAACGGGATAAAAATGGATGGAGAATTATTTTGGAATATTTGGGATTTTCCGGAGGAAGAATCAACGCGAAATGGTGTCCGAGGTGGCCACAAGACAGGGGGCACGCCCTCCCCCTGGGCGCTCCCTGGACTCTCGTGGGCCACCCGTAAGGCAGTTGATGCTCTTCTTTTGCCGCAAGAAATCTTATTTTATGAGAAAAATCTGGGCGAAAGATTCACTCCAATCGGAGTTACGGATCTCCAGATATAAAGGAAACGGTGAAGGGGCAGAAACAGAGAGACAGATCCAATCTCGGAGGGGCTCTCGCCCCTCCCAAGCCATGGGAGCCAAGGACCAGAGGGGAAACCCTTCTCCCATCTAGGGAGGAGGTCAAGGAAGAAGAAGAAGAAGGGGCCCTCTCTCCCCCTTGCTTCCAGTGGCGCCGGAGCGCTGCCGGGGGCCATCATCATCACCGCGATCTTCACCAACACCGTCGTCATCTTCACCAACATCTCCATCACCTTCCCCCCTCTATATCCAGCGGTCCACTCTCCCATAACCCGCTGAGGGAGTCCCGGACTCGGTGGTGTCCGGACAGCCAAACTATCATCATCGGCCGGACTCCAAGACTATGAAGATACAAGATTGAAGACTTCGTCCCGTGTCCGGATGGGACTTTCCTTGGCGTGGAAGGCAAGCTTGGCGATACAGATATGTAGATCTCCTACCATTGTAACCGACTCTGTGTAACCCTAGCCCTCTCCGGTGTCTATATAAACCGGATGGCTTTAGTCCGTAGGACGAACAACAATCATACCATAGGCTAGCTTCTAGGGTTTAGCCTCCTTGATCTCGTGGTAGATCTACTCGTGTAACACATATCATCAATATTAATCAAGCAGGACGTAGGGTTTTACCTCCATCAAGAGGGCCTGAACCTGGGTAAAACATCGTGTCCCTTGTCTCCTGTTACCATCCGCCTAGACGCACAGTTCGGGACCCCCTACCCAAGATCCGCCGGTTTTGACACCGACATTGGTGCTTTCATTGAGAGTTCCTCTGTGTCGTCACCGATAGGCTCGATGGCTTCTTCGATCATCAACAACGACGCAGTCCAGGGTGAGACCTTCCTCCCCGGACAGATCTTCGTATTCGGCGGCTTTGCACTGTGGGCCAATTCGCTTGGCCATCTAGAGCAGATCGAAAGCTACGCCCCTGGCCGTCTGGTCAGATTTGGAAGTTTGAACTTCACGGCTGACATCCGCGGGGACTTGATTCTCGATGGATTCGAGCCACAGCCGAGCGTGCCACACTATCACGGCGAGCATGATTTAGCTCTGCGGCCGGACAGTACCCTGGAGGCCGCACTCGAGCCCGCTCCGATCTTCAGTTCGGAGCCGGCTGCGCAGATCGAGGACGGATGGCTAGACACCGCCTCGGGGGCTGCAACCTCTATGGCCATAGAGCCGAACACTGACCTAGTCCCTCACGAAGCTCGCGGCTCCGAGGCGCCGGACTCCTCGCCGGACTCCGAACCTCCCGCGCCCCCTCCGATTGAATCCGATTGGGCGTCAATCATGGAGTTCACCGCGGCGGACATCTTTCAACACTCACCTTTTGGCGACATCTTGAGTTCGCTAAAGTATCTCTCATTATCAGGAGAGCCCTGGCCGGACTGCGGCCAGGACGGTTGGGATGCGGACGACGAAGAAATTCAAAGCCCACCCACCACCCACTTGGTAGCCACTGTCGACGATCTAACTGACATGCTAGACTACGACTCCGAAGACATCGACGGTATGGACGACGATGCTGGAGACGACCAAGAACCAACGCCCATCGGGCGCCGGGAAGCCACCCCAACTCACGACGTATACATGGTGGATACATCAAAGGGAAGCGACAACGAGGAAAAACGGGATGTGGCGAAGGACAACTCCCCCAACAAACAACCAAAACGGCGACGCAAGCGCCGCCCGAAGTCCGGCCTCGATAAAAACGGAACCCATACGGACCCGGCCCTAGAGTAGGGCGAAGCAATGGACGGCGAATATGCCACCAAGCAACCATCCGAACATGATGAACTGGACAAGCAACCTATCCCCGGCGAAAATAAGAGCCTAGACGATCTCACGCCGAACACATTACCAGAGCATACAAACCTTCATGAACGGCTCATCGCCACTGCAAGAAGTTTGCAGAAGCAAAAGCAGCAGCTCAGAATAGCGGAGGACGCACTCAGAATGAGATGGAGCAAAGTACTCAACACCGCAGATAAATATGGCGCTAGCCACCAAACAAAGAGCTACCCGAAGCGCAAGCTGTTGCCCAAATTTGACGAGGAGGCCTTAGAGCCCCCGCAGTCAAAAAAGGAAGAAGCCACCTGGCTGGATAGACGACCAGATGACAGGCCAAGAGCAGCAAGGGGCGCCACACACAAGCCGGCACATGCTCAGCATAAAGATCCTCGGAAAAAGGATGACCCGGTCAGGTCTATCTATGGGCCAAAAAAAAGAAGACTCCAGGAAGCAACATAACCCGCCGAGAATTTGAAGACAACGGCACACCTAAATACAGGGGCGCAGCACACCCACTATGTTTCACCGACGAGGTACTGGATCATGGATTTCCAGCGGGATTCAAACCCGTAAACATAGAGGCATATGATGGAACAACAGACCATGGAGCCTGGATTGAGGATTATATCCTACACATACATATGGCCAGAGGAGACGATCTCCACGCCATAAAATACCTACCCCTCAAGCTCAAAGGGCCAGCTTGGCATGGGCTCAAAAGCCTCCCAGAAAATACCATTGGAAGTTGGGAAGAGCTTGAGGACGCGTTTCAAGCAAATTTTCAGGGGACTTATGTCCGCCCTCCGGGTGCAGACGATTTAAGTCACATAACTCAACAGCCCGGAGAGTCAGCACACAAATTCTGGAACAGGTTCCTCACTAAAAGAACCAAATAGTCGACTGTCCGGACACTGAAGCTTTAGCAGCCTTTAAACACAACGTCCGAGACGAATGGCTCGCCAGACACCTCGGCCAGGAAAAACCAAGAACAATGGCCGCATTAACAAGCCTCATGACCCGCTTTTGCGCGGGGGAAGACAGCTGGCTGGCTAGATGCTGCACCACCGACCCGAGTACATCCGAAGTAAGGGATGGAAATGGGAAATCACGACGCAGAAAAGATCAGCGCCGGAATAAGGAAAATGGCCCAAATAGTACGGCGGTCAACGCCGGATTCAAAAGCTCTCGGTCGAATAACAAAACACTGCACCTCAAGGACAACAGTGACGAGCTATCCAACCTAAACAAAATTCTGGACAGGCTATGTCAAATACATAGTACCTCTGGGAAGCCTGCAAACCATACCCACAAAGATTGTTGGGTCTTCAAACATTCCGACCGAGTTAACGCCAAACGCAAGGGGCTCGACACGCCAAGCGAAAGCGACGAACCCCACAAGCAGCACTCCGGAGAACAGAAGACTTTCCCACTAGAAGTCAAAACAGTGAACTCACTTCATGTGATAACACGAAAATACAGTGCGACACCTGCAATACCAGGACACCGTCTGCATAATGGGGATAGACACTACCAAAATTCGCCATAGCAGCACCTCCTTCAAAGGAGTGATGCCAGGCCTTTAAGCCAATTGTACATGCTCTGTACCACTAGAGGTTGTGTTCGGTTCAACCGACAACCTCCGTCGCGAAAAGCTCACTCTCCATATCGCCCCATTTCACAGTGGCCCTCGAGCACTATGGGAACACAAAGCTTTCGCCCGCTTTAACGCAATACCACATTACGCGTCTCTTACGCTTAAAATGCCCGGTCCACGCGACATAATCTCATTAAAAGAGTAACTCCGAGTGTTCCTCGACCATGGAGAACGTGAGGCTGCTTTGACAGCCACACACTAATCCGACCTTGCAGGTCAAGGCCCCTTAAAACAGGTCATTCAGACCCCGGACACGGTTAGGCGAGTCCGGCGTAAATAAACAAGGGGCTTCCCAGCCGCATACCTCCTTTATAAGGGCCCGCGTGTATAAATAATGAGAGCCAATAAAGCTCAACTTTCTTCATCTTCCAAATTATACTTTATTTTAAATACAACTTTTGCATGATATTTCTTGGAAACTAAGTCCTTCTCTTTTACAGATGAAGCACGTGCTACACCCATCCAGGATACAGCACAACGGAGACACAAGCGCAGACGTGCAGTAGGGACCCGTTGCAAGGATTCTTTTTAGATTAAGACCCTACGTAAACCTTTCTTACTGTCTCTTGTTGATACACATCCCCCGGTTCCCTACCATAGCCGAGGAGGAGGCTGGCGTTTTGGCATCGGCCGCGTCAGAAGTTCCCGCCTGTACCTTGACACTAGGGGCTTAGGGCATTGTTCTGCCCGGTATCATAAAGACCGAACACCTCAGGGAGTGTTCGGCGTCTCAAGTTAGGCCTTATATGCATCAGCTCCGAATCATGTCTTTGGTCAAATGTTGGGTTTGCTCGGCTCCTGTGTTTTGCTGCCTTATGTTCCGCTACATCGGCTAATGCGGCACCAGGAGAACTACTGGATTGTGCCCCGGTTCGGCCGGACGAGCACCTAAGTAGAGAAAGCCGAAAACTGACTGTCATGATATAGCGAGAGACTGGTCAACCACTCGATCGACTATTGGAATGTTTAGAATTCCTCCGCTTTGACGAAGGACTGCTTCCCGGTCAGGCACATACGCGCCCCGAGTTCGGCGAAACGCGGTGCCACTAGGGGCTATATAGTAGCCCCACATTCGAGCTCCTATGGCTAAGTGAAAGTGATAAAGCATTATAGTCCGATTGCCTAGTTTGCTACGCTATCACATCCTTAAAAGGACCAAGACGTTGGATTAAGTGTGAAAAAGCGATTTTCTTTTTGCAAACACCCCCGCACCATGTGCGTGGGGGCTGAAGCCAAAGACTGCCATCTTTCAGATTATACATACATATACGGCCGCACAGGAGATAGTTCAATACTTGAACGCACAAGTATAAAAATCTATTACATTATAAACATGATCTCAGAAATCATACATGTCATTTAAACATAACATCTTTCGAGCACTGCGACTCTATTAAACGAGCGCCCTGCAGGACTTCCTCAAAATAGTGCTCGGTGGGGAATCGGCTTTTGTCCGAACTCCGGGATGCAACAGCGGTGGCATCCATCTCCGCCCAGTATGTCTTAACACGGGCGAGAGCCATCCGTGCACCTTCTATGCATGCCGACCGCTTCATCGCCCCGATCTGCGGCATCGCCCCAAGGAATTGCTGCAACAAGCCAAAATAACTCTTTGGCTTGGGCCTTTCCGGCCACAGATGAGCGACCACATCCGTCATGGCAAGTCCGGACAATCTATTCAGCTCAGCCCACTCAACTAGCCAATCACTCAACGGAAGTGGACGCTCCGGACTATGGAATTGAGACCAAAAAAGCTCTTCCATTTCGTGATCCTTATGGCTTGGGAAGTGCACGACTGTGTCCCCCGCACTCGCTGCCAAATCCAGATAAGGATCCTCCGCACCGCACAATCAGCCCAGCTGAGCATACTTTGGATCAGTGAACTTCCTACGCAGCATAAAGGGCTTTCCAGCCACAATGTCTCCAACCTGACGCAGCTCCTCCTTCATAGCCCGCATCGCACTACGGGCATCCTTGGCTTCGGCCTCGGCCTTCTTCAGGTCCTCTTGCTCCGCTCGACATTCTCTTTCAAGAACCTCCTGGCGGTCGGTAGCATCTTTTAATTTCACGGCCATTCCGGCCATCTCCTCCCTGCTTCGGTAGTGGGCAACCTTCTCGGCTTCTAGCTCTTCCGCTACCTTCGAGGCAGCCGCCTCGCTTTTTCTGGCTTGCTCCTTGGCCCGAGCAAGCTCTGCTCGAAGGTCTTCCACAACAGCGACACCATCTGCATCAAGCATACAAATTGTAAGGAATGGGCGTCAGCTCCCTTACTAGGTGACCGCGGAGCAACCACATACCTTGTGACTCATCAAGTCGTTTATTGACCAGCGAGATGTCCGCATCCGCAACGTCGAGTTGCCTCTTCAGCTCGGCAACTCCATCAGTCCGGTTGGCCACCAAACGTTCTGCCACCTGCATAGGAAAGGCGACAATCTATAACTGAGATTATGATCCTCGGCACGCTGTCGCTTTCGACAGCATACCAAGTCTCAGGGGCTACTATCTATACAGGGCGCACTTCATGTGCAAAACTATCAAAAGGTATGCCATTTTTTGCGTACCTCAAACCCCGTCAGCAAACTTCCGACGGCCTCACACAACCCGCTTTCGGCGGACGAGATCCTCTCAATCACCATACTCATTAATGTGCGGTGATCTTCTGAGATAGACGCCCTCTTGAGCAAATCCTGCAGCTTCACCGGCCGTACTCCAATGGGTGCCGAACTCTCCGGCCCCGCCGGACTCGGGGAGACCCTCCGTGACGACACCTCAGGGTCATCCGCCCTGCACGACGGGGCGGCAGAGGGAGGCGTTTCGCTCTCCATCATCTCCGGACGAAGGTCTCCCGAAGATGAGCTGTACTGAGATGGGCTGAGATCCGAACTACAAGGTGAAAAACTTCAGTTACCTTTAGAAATTAAGCAGGGGTGTCCACTATTACAAAATCCCCCCTTTTTTACTTACGGCTTGCTGGAGGGCTGATTCCTCCGAGGAGATAGTACGGCCGGGGCTCTTCCCGGCGCAGGACCTTCCGGTATAGATTTCTTTCCCCGCTTTGAGGCCTTGGCCTCCGGGTCTTCGGAAGCGGTCCTCTTCTCCCCCTGGAAGGAGGGACTCTCAATTCCTCCCTTACTGAAAGCCTCCTTGGTAGAGGCGGTAGTTTCCCTGTGCCCCCCTGCGCCCTCCTCCAAAGGTGCAACCTCCAACATTTTGATTAACACGGGATCCTGCATGGTCTCAGGGAGGGGGGCCGGACACCGTATCAGTTTTTCTTGCGCTATCCACTCCTGTCCAAGGGATACCTGGTTAAAAGGCAAACCCACGATAAATAAATGGACGATGTGTCCGGACACAGGGCTACTTACTTGAGTATCCGGGCGATTGCAGCTAGGCTAGCATCCTCGGTCAAGTCCAGACGCATCTCTTGCTATCTGAAGAACAGTTTGTACATCTCCGCGGGTGTCAAACCCATGAAGTGTTGAAGAGCTCGTGGTCCCTCTGGATTAAATTCCCACAGGCGGAGGTGGCGACGTTTGCAGGGCAGCATGCGCCGGATCAGCATAACCTGTACCACTACGACCAGATTGACCTCCCTTTCTTGGAGGCCTAAAATCCGGTCCTGCAACAGGGGTACGTCTTTGGACGGCCCCCAGTCGCGCCCCTTGTTGACCCATGACGTCAGTTGTTGTGGAGGGACCGAGCGGAAGACAGACGGGGGCCTCTGCCTGCTGCCCCTGGGAGCGGTGATATAGAACCACTCCTGTTGCCACAAGCCGAGCTCCTCTTGAAAAGAGCCCTCGGGCCATGGAGCATCGGCCCTCTTGCTTATAACCGCCCCTCCGCACTCTGCCTGACACCCCTCAATCATCTTCAGCTCCACGTTGAAGGTTTTGAGCCACAAGCCGAAGTGAGGGGTGGTGCGGAGGAAGGCTTCGCAGATGACAATGAATGATGAGATGTGGAGGATGGACTCCGGAGCCAAGTCATGGAATTCCAGCCCATAGTAAAACATGAGCCCCCTCACGAAGGGATCCATCGGGAAGCCTAAACCCCGACGGAGGTGGGACACGAACACGATGCTCTCGCCAAGCTCGGGGGTAGGAATAACTTGCCCGAGGGCAGGCAGCCTATGTGAAATCTCATAGGTTAAGTACCTGGCGTCTCTCAGCTTTAGCACGTCCTCTTCCGTGATGGAGGAGGGCATCCACCGGCCTTGCAGGTCGGGGCCGGACATTGTCGAAGATCGAAGGTACACGAATCTGGAGCCCTGGGTGTTGGAACTCGGGGCGAGGGGCGGATTCGATAGAGGATTGAAGGAAAAGAACGGGCCTTGGTCTCATTATAAAGAGGAAGAATACCAAGAGCCGTCCCCGTGACCGTTTGGAACCCGCCTTCGATGGAGGGGGCATGGCAACGGGCGCGGTTGGGTTACCCACGTCCATATTGATGGGAATCCCGGAATAAGGGTAACATGATCTCTGCTTCGACAAGACGTGCCAAGGAAACCGCTTCGCTAAACGCGCTGCGGCAGTACAATAAAAACGATTCTAGTAAAGGCTTGGTTGTGGTGTGATGTCACGCCACAAAATACGTCAGTAGATTGAACTTGTGTAATATTATTCTCTCTACGGTGGTACGTGGAATTTATTTTTGCAGAGCCGGACACTATCCTGGTGTTCACAATCTTCTATAAATTATTCGTAGGAAGAACCCGCCTTGCAATGCCGAAGACAATATGCGCGCCGGACTCGTCGTCATTGAAGCCTGGTTCAGGGGCTACTGAGGGAGTCCCGGACTCGGGGATGTCCGGACAGCCGAACTATCATCATCGGCCGGACTCCAAGACTATGAAGATACAAGATTGAAGACTTCGTCCCATGTCCGGATGGGACTTTCCTTGGCATGGAAGGCAAGCTTGGCGATACGGATATGTAGATCTCCTACCATTGTAACCGACTCTGTGTAACCCTAGCCCTCTTCGATGTCTATATAAACTGGATGGCTTTAGTCCGTAGGACGAACAACAATCATACCATAGGCTAGCTTCTAGGGTTTAGCCTCCTTGATCTCGTGGTAGATCTACTCTTGTAACACATATCATCAATATTAATCAAGCAGGACGTAGGGTTTTACCTCCATCAAGAGGGCCCGAACCTGGGTAAAACATTGTGTCCCTTGTCTCCTGTTACCATCCGCCTAGACGCATAGTTCGGGACCCCCTACCCGAGATCCGTCGGTTTTGACACCGACACCCGCTGTACCCTCTACTTGAACATGGTGCTTTATGCTTCATATTATTTTCCAATGATGTGTTGCCATCCTATCATGTCTGAGTAGATTTTCCTTGTCCTATCGGTGATTGATGAATTTCTATGATTGGTTTGAGTTGCATGTTTTATTATTGGTGCTGTCCTATGGTGCCCTCCGTGTCGCGCAAGCGTGAGTGATTCCCGCTGTAGGGTGTTGCAATGCGTTCATGATTTGCTTATAGTGGGTTGCGTGAGTGACTAAAACACAAACCCGGGTAAGTAGGTTGTTGCGTATGGGATAAAGAGGACTTGATACTTTAATGCTATGGTTGGGTTTTACCTTAATGATCATTAGTAATTGCGGATGCTTGCTAGAGTTCCAATCATAAGTGCATATGATCCAAGAAGAGAAAGTATGTTAGCTTATGCCTCTTCCTCAAATAGAATTGCAATAGTGATTACCGGTCTAGTAACATAGTCAATTTCTTAGGGACAATATCACAACTCCTGCCACCACTTTTCCACACTCGCTATATTTACTTTATTGCATCTTTATCTAAACAGCCCCTAGCTTTTATTTACGTGTTCTTTATTATCTCGCAAACCTATCCTTTCACACCTACAAAGTACTTCTAGTTTCATACTTGTTCTAGGTAAAGCGAACGTCAAGCGTGCGTAGAGTTGTATCGGTGGTCGATAGAACTTGAGGGAATATTTATTCTACCTTTAGCTCCTCGTTGGGTTTGACACTCTTACTTATCGAAAACTGTTGTGATCCCCTACACTTGTGGGTTATCAAGACCTTTTTCTGGCGCCGTTGTTGGGGAGTCAGAGCGTGGGGTGATTATTCTCATGTGTACTTGTTTGCTTTATCACTAAGTAATTTTTATTTGTTGTTCTTAGTTGTTCTCTATCTTTATCTATGGATATGGAACACAAAATTCCAAAAAAATTAGAGGTACTTGCTACTCATGTAGATGGGGTAACTCCTAAAACCCTCGATTCTCATTATGTGAAAGATATTATGTACTATTTTGATAATCCTAAGAAAACCCCATTCAACTTTATAATGGGAGACACGTTGGATCAACTGAGTAATTTAGGTATTATCGCTCGACACAAAAAGGGAAACTATTATGGGATCAATTTATTATGTTGCGTTGGTATGCCTGGGATCTATGCTTGAGATATGATATTACTTGTTGCTCTAGGATGAAGGCTCCACACCTTCCCTTTTCATGCAAATTTAATGATAATGAAACATTAGCTTCTTATGCTAATGGTATATATGATTACTATGATGTTGAACAAATAGAAGAATTTGTTCCTTTTATGGGTGCTTATGAGATTGAATCTATGTTTAAAGCGTTTGACGATTTTGATGATTCAGTTTATAGGCCTGAAAATCTTGCTTTACTTAGATATTGCTATGAAAATTATGAATACAATTACTATATTAATGCTTTTACGAAGAAAGTCTCCGCTGTCCAAGAAGAGACTAATATTTTGCAGGAAGCTATGGAAGAAGAAATTGATGAAACTGTGAGATCATTGGATGAAAAAGATGATGAGGAGAGCGAAGAACAAAAGGAGGAAGAGCGGATTAGCTACCCGTGCCCACCTTCTAATGAGAGTAACCCTCCAACTCATACATTATTTAATTCCCCTTCGTGCTTACCGAAGGATGATTGCTATGATCCCTTGAATTTGTTTGAAATATCCCTTTTTGATGATGCTTGCTATGCTTGTGGCCAAGATGCCAATATGAATTATGCTTATGGAGATGAACTTGCTATAGTTCCTTATGTTAAACATGAAATTGTTGCTATTGCACCCACGCATGACAGTCCTATTATGTTTTTGAACTCTCCCAACTACACTATATTGGAGAAGTTTGTGCTTATTAAGGATTATATTGATGGGTTGCCTTTTACCATTACACATGATGATTTTGATGAATATAATATGCATGTGCTTGCTGCTCCTACTTGCAATTATTATGAGAGAGGAACTACATCTCCGCCTCTTTATGTTTCCAACACAATGAAATTGCAAGAAACTGCTTATACTATGCGTTGGCCTTTACTATGTGTGCATGAATTGTTCTTTTATGACATGCCGATGCATAGGAAGAGAGTTAGACTTCTTCATTGCTTGATATATGTTACTTTGTGCTCAGTACTAAATTACAAATCATTGTTAATTAAAATTGGCTTTGATATACCTTGGGATCCGGGTGGATTCATTACTTGAGCACTATATGCCTAGCTTAATGGCTTTAAAGAAAGTGCTGCCAGGGAGACAACCCGAAAGTTTTAGAGAGTCATTTATTTCTGTTGAGTGCTTTTATATAGTTTAAAAACAAAAAAAATAAAGAGGGGAACCAAAAAACTTTTCAAAAAGGAAAGTGAAAGTAAGAAAGACAAGCATTGTTGAAGTGGGAGCTAGCCTTGAACTTTGTTCATGCTCACGGAAAATTTGTGAATCTTGATTACAGAAACTTTTCAACAAAAATAATTATCCCCTTGTACAATTCCATTGTATTATAAAAATAATGTGCCAAGGTTTGCCTTTAGAATGTTTACAATGCTTGTTGGTTTGTACGGTGCTGGACAGAAACTTTGGCTGTAGTGCGCGATTTTACATTTTTAACTGGAAGGTCAATTAGTTCTGATTCCTTTTGCACTTTCTTGCTATGCAACTTGTTTATTTTTCCTAATTTTGGTAGAATTGTTGGGGTACCAGGAGTATGGTGAATGTTCAGATTGCTACAGACTGTTCTGTTTTTGATAGATTCTGTTTTTGATGCATAGTTTGCTTGTTTTGATGAATCTATCAATTTATATTAGTGGATTAAGCCATGAAAAAGCTATATTACAGTAGACACAATGCAAAAACAAAATATGAATTGGTTTGAAACAGTACTTAGAGTGGTGATTTGCTTTATTATACTAACGGATCTTACCGAGTTTTCTGTTGAAGTTTTCTGTGAATGTAGTGTCTAATCGAGGATGTCTCGATATAAGGAAAAGGAAGAGAGGCAAGAGCTCAAGCTTGGGGATGCCCGAGGCACCCCAAGTAAATATTCAAGGAGACTCAAGCGTCTAAGCTTGGGGATGCCCCGAAAGGCATCCCCTCTTTCTTCAACAAGTATCGGTATGTTTTCGAATTCGTTTCGTTCATGCATTATGTGCAAGTCTTGGAGCGTCTTTTGCATTTAGTTTTCGTTTTTATTTTTTTGCACCATGCTGGTATGAGATAGTCCTTGGTTGATTTATAGAATGCTCTTTGCACTTCACTTATATCTTTTGAGTATGGCTCTATAGAATGCTTCATGTGCTTCACTTATATCATTTGAAGTTTGGATTGCCTATTTCTCTTCACATAGAAAACCTCCATTTGTAGAATGCTCTTTTGCTTCACTTATATTTGTTAGAGCGGGGGCATATCTTTTGTAGAAAGAATTAAACTCTCTTGCTTCACTTATATCTATTTAGAGAGATGATAGGAATTGGTCGTTCACATGGTTAGTCATAAAATCCTACATAAACTTGTAGATCGCTGAATATGACATGTTTGATTCCTTGCAATAGTTTTGCAATATAAAGATGGTGATATTAGAGTCATGCTAGTGGGTGGTTGTGGATTGTAGAGACACTTGTGTTGAGGTTTGCAAGTCCCGTAGCATGCATGTATGGTAACCGTTGTGTGACACATTTGAAGCATGGGGTGTTTCTTTGATTGTCTTCCTTATGAGTGGCAGTCGGGGACGAGCGATGGTCTTTTCCTACCAATCTACCCCCTTAGGGGCGTACGTAGTAGTACTTTGCTTCGAGGGCTAATAAACTTTTGCAATAAGTATATGAGTTCTTTATGACTAATGTGAGTCCATGGATTATACGCACTTTTACCTTTCCATCATTGCTAGCCTCTTTGGTACCGTGCATTGCCCTTTCTCACCTTGAGAGTTGGTGCAAACTTCACCGGTGCATCCAAACCACGTGATACGATACACTCTATCACACATAAGCCCTCATTATATCTTCCTCAAAACAGCCACCATACCTACCTATTATGGCATTTCCATAGCCATTCCGAGATATATTGCCATGCAACTTCCATCATCATCATATACATGACCTGAGCATTTATTGTCATATTGCTTTGCATGATCGTAAGATAGCTAGCATGATGTTTTCATGGCTTGTCTGTTTTTTTGATGTCATTGCTATGCTAGATCATTGCACATCCCGGTGCACCGCCGGAAGCATTCATATAGAGTCATATCTTTGTTCTAGTATCGAGTTGTAATATTGAGTTGTAAGTAAATAAAAGTGTGATGATCATCATTATAGGGAATTGCCCCATAAAAAAAAGAAAAAAAGAAAAAAAGAAAAAAAGGAAAGGCCAAAGAAGCCTAAATAAAAAGGGGGCCAAAGAAGCCCACCGAAAAAGAAAAAGAAAAAAAAGAAAAGAAAAGGGGGCAATGTTACTATCCTTTTTCCACACTTGTGCTTCAAAGTAGCACCATGTTCTTCATATAGATTGTCTCCTATGTTGTCACTTTCGTATACTAGTGGGAATTTTCATTATAGAACTTGGCTTGTACATTCCAACGATGGGCTTCCTCAAATGCCATAGGTCTTCATGAGCAAGCAAGTTGGATGCACGCCCACTTAGTTTCTTTTGTTGAGCTTTCATACATTTATAGCTCTTAGTGCATCCGTTGCATGGCAATCCCTACTCCTCGCATTGACATCAATTGATGGGCATCTCCATAGCCCGTTGATTAGCCACGTCGATGTGAGACTTTCTCCTTTTTTTGTCTTCTCCACAAAACCTCCATCATTATATTCTATTCCACCTATAGTGTTATATCCATGGCTTGCGCTCATGTATTGTGTGAGGGTTGAAAAAGCTGAAGCGCGTAAAAAAGTATGAACCAATTGCTCGGCTCATCATCGGGGTTGTGCATGATGGGGGCATTTTGTGTGACGAAAATGAAACATGGCCAAACTATATGATTTTGTAGGGATAAGCTTGCTTTGGCCTTCTTGTTTTGAAAAGACATGATTGCTTTCTTGGTACGCTCGAAGTATTATTGTTTTTATGTCAAATGATAGACTATTGCTTTGAATCACTCGTGTCTTAATATTCATGCCATGATTAGACATATGATCATGATTATGCTAGGTAGCATTCCACATCAAAAATTATCTTTTTATCATTTACCTACTCGAGGACGAGCAGGAATTAAGGTTGGGGATGCTGATACGTCTCTGTCGTAGCTATAATTTTTGATTGTTCCATGCCAATATTCTTCAACTTTCATATATTTTTGGCAACTTTTTATACTACTTTCGGGACTAACATATTGATCCAGTGCCCGGTGCCAGTTCCTGTTTGTTGCATGTTTTATGTTTTGCAGAGAATCAATATCAAACAGAGTCCAAACGGGATAAAAACGGACGGAGAATTATTTTGGAATATTTGGGATTTTCCGGAGGAAGAATCAACACGAAACGGTGTCCGAGGTGGCCACGAGACAGGGGGCATGCCCTCCCCCCTGGGCGCGCCCTGGACTCTCGTGGGCCACCCATAAGGCGGTTGATGCTCTTCTTTTGCCGCAAGAAAGCTAATTTTATGAGAAAAATCTGGGTGAAAGATTCACCCCAATCGGAGTTATGGATCTCCAGATATAAAGGAAACGGTGAAGGGGCAGAAACAGAGAACGCAAAAACAGAGAGATAGATCCAATCTCGGAGGGGCTCTCGCCCCTCCCAAGACATGGGAGCCAAGGACCAGAGGGGAAACCTTTCTCCCATCTATGGAGGAGGTCAATCAAGAAGAATAAGAAGGGGCCTTCTCTCCCCCTTGCTTCCAGTGGCGCCAGAGCGCTGCCGGGGCCATCATCATCACCGCGATCTTCACCAACACTACCGTCATCTTCACCAACATCTCCATCACCTTCCCCCTCTATATCTAGCGGTCCACTCTCCCGCAACCCGCTGTACCCCCTACTTGAACATGGTGCTTTATGCTTCATATTATTTTCCAATGATGTGTTGCCATCCTATGATGTGTGAGTAGATTTTTGTTGTCCTATCGGTGATTGATGAATTGCTATGATTGGTTTGAGTTGCATGTTTTATTATTGGTGCTGTCCCATGGTGCCCTGCATGTCGCGCAAGCGTGAGGGATTCCCGCTGTAGGGTGTTGCAATGCGTTCATGATTTGCTTATAGTGGGTTGCGTGAGTGACTGAAACACAAACCAGAGTATGTAGGTTGTTGCGTATGGGATAAAGAGGACTTGATACTTTAATGCTATGGTTGGGTTTTACCTTAATGATCTTTAGTAGTTGCGGATGCTTGCTAGAGTTCCAATCATAAGTGCATATGATCCAAGAAGAGAATGTATGTTAGCTTATGCCTCTCCCTCAAATAGAATTGCAATAGTGATTACCGGTCTAGTAACATAGTCAATTTCTTAGGGACAATTTCACAACTCCTACCACCACTTTTCCACACTCGCTATATTTACTTTATTGCATCTTTATCTAAACAGCCCCTAGCTTTTATTTACGTGTTCTTTATTATCTTGCAAACCTATCCTTTCACGCCTACAAAGTACTTCTAGTTTCATACTTGTTCTAGGTAAAGCGAACGTCAAGCCTGCGTAGAGTTGTATCGGTGGTCGATAGAACTTGAGGGAATATTTATTCTACCTTTAGCTCCTCGTTGGGTTCGACACTCTTACTTATCAAAAACTGTTGCGATCCCGTACACTTGTGGGTTATCAGATACCACGCCCTTTTAGGGCGGGACGCATTTACGAGCTTCCAAGCTATACCCCATTACGGGTACATGAAGCTCAAAATGCCCGGGCCCAATGGAATCATCACTCTAGCTAGTGACCCAGACGTCGCACTCCGCACCAAAAAGAAAACTGCTGCACTAGCCCTGGAGGCATTATCCGAAGCCCTAGCTGCCGAAGAACTAACAACACAGCATGCCACAGTGGACAGAGATGACGTGATACTTGACAAGCGACCCAAGTCCAGCTCTTTTAAACCCGCAGACGAGATAGTCAAATTCCAGGTGCACCCAACGGACCCTACAAAGACAGCTTCCATTGGGACACAGCTGAACCCCACAGTAGACGCCGCACTGCGAGATTTCCTGCGTGAAAATTGGGATATCTTCGCCTGGCATCCTTCAGACATGTCGGGCATCCCACGCAGGCTGGTCGAACACAGCCTCAACATTCTGAAAGGATACAAGCCAGTCAAGCAGACTCTTAGGCGCTTCTTAGAGCCTAAGTGGCAAGCCATGGGAGAAGAGCTAGCCAAGCTACTCGAGGCCGGATTCATCAGAGACATAAAACATCCAGATTGGCTAGCAAACCTGGTAATGGTACCAAAGAAGGACAAATCCTGGCGCCTATGCGTCGATTTCAAGGACCTCAATAAGGCTTGCCTTAAGGATCCCTTCCCCCTCCCCAACATTGATCAAATCATCGACGCCACCGCAGGACACGACTCATTGTGTTTCCTCGACACATACTCCGGATACCATCAGATCAAAATGGCGGAGTCTGACCAAGCCGCAACGGCCTTCATCACGCCATATGGCCCCTTCTGTTTCAACACCATGCCTTTCGGGCTCAAAACCGTCGGCGCAACCTATCAACGCATGATTCAGACATGCCTGGAAAAACCAATCGGCAAAATAGTAGAGGCTTATGTAGACGACGTAGTCATTAAAACAAGACACGTCAAAACTTTAATAGATGACTTGAGGCTCACATTCGACAACCTCCGAACGTACGACATCAAGCTCAACCCGGAGAAATGTGTCTTTGGTGTACCCTCCGGGAAATTGCTCGGCTTCATTGTTTCCAATAGAGGAATTGAGGCAAATCTGGCAAAAGTCTGAGGTCTGTCATAGTTGGCCACCACAACAGACCTCAAGCAGATCCAGAAACTAACTGGATGTGTGGCTACCTTAAGCCGCTTTATCTCCTGATTAGGAGAAAAGGCACTACCTCTTTATCACCTTCTTCGACGCACTAAACACTTCGAGTGGACAGATGCGGCCATGGCAGGACTGGAGGAAATAAAGGCAGTCTTGGCCACAAATCCAGTCCTGACCATGCCAAATACTGGCGAACCCATGCTCTTATACATAGCCGCAATGCACCAAGTTGTAAGCGCAGTGCTCGTCGTCGAGCGAGAAGCAGACAGACACAAGTTCCCACTCCAAAATCCGGTATATTATGTGTCCACTGTCCTCACTCCATGCAAATCTCGGTACCCACACTATCAAAAGATAGCGTACGCGGTCTTCATGGCATCCTGGAAGCTACGACACTACTTTCAAGAGTGTTCTATTACGATGGCCTCCGAAGTACCACTCAATGATATAATAAATAATCGCTATGCAACGGGCCAAATCGCTAAATGGGCTATCGAGCTCCTTCCGTTTGACATAACATATAAACCACGGCGGGCCATTAAGTCGCAAGTCCTAGCTGACTTTGTCGCCGAATGGACAGAAGCCGAACTCCCTAAAGAGTACGACGCGTACTCCAATTGGATCATGCACTTCGACAGCTCTAAAATGCTAGCCGAATTGGGACCAGGTGTTGTCCTAACATCCCCCACCGGAGACACGGTTCAATACATACTTCAAATACTATACACAGACTCCAACAATGCAGCCGAATACGAGGCCCTATTGCATGGTCTTCGGGTGGCAGTCTCCATGGCATCCAACGCCTCGAAGTGCGTGGGGACTCGAACCTCGCAATATCTCAGATAAATGGAGACTTCGATGCCAAAGATCCGAAAATGGCGGCTTATCGTAACACCGTCCTCAAGATGTCAGCTCGGTTCGAGGGGCTCGAATTCCACCATGTGTTCAGAGAAAATAATCAAGCGGCGGATGTTCTCGCCCGCATCGGCTCTAAACGCGACCCCGTCCCACCTAATATATTCTTGGAAAGGCTGTTCAAGCCGTCCGTGGTATGGGAAGGGGAGTCCGACAATATTACTTCAGCTCTGCATACAATCCCAGATTCTGAACCATCTGACGTAATCGGAGGCTCTGCCACAGAAATAACACCTTCGGCCCACGAAATCATGGCTGTCATCGCCCCGTTGACCGAGCCCTTCTTAGCCTAACTGAATAGGCAAGAGCTCCCTGAGGACCAAAATGAGGCACGTTGTATTGTGCGACGCTCTAAGGCCTACAAAGTCCATGAAGGAGAGATCTACAAGAAAAGTACTACCGGAGTGCTCCAAAGATGTATCTCCGAAGAGGTAGGGCGGTAACTCTTATCCGAAATCCATTCCGGACTCGGCGGGCACCATGCTGCAGCTCGGGCACTGGTAAGCAAGGCCTTCCATACAAGTTTTTACTGGCCGACAGCCCGAGCAGATGCACAAGACCTTGTCCAACATTGCGTTGGTTGCCAACTCTTCGCCAATCAGAGCCATATGCCCCCTACCGCTCTCCAAACAGTCCCCATAACTTGGCCCTTCGCGGTCTGGGGGCTGGATATGGTCAGACCTCTCAAAGGGGGAAGCTATAAAAAAAATACTTATTGGTCATGGTGGACAAGTTCACCAAATGGATAGAAGCCAAACCAGTTAAAACGGCCGAATCCGGACCAGTGATAGACTTCATACCAGGGGCCGTACACCGTTACGGTGTCCCCCACAGCATCATCACTGGCAATGGCTCAAATTTCATAGCCGATGAGGTGAAAACTTGGTGCGGCAACATGGACATTAAGCTTGATTACGCCTCTGTCTATCACCCCCAAACAAACGGTCAAGTCAAACGCGCAAATGGTCTCATCATGAGCGGAATCAAACCCAGACTAGTGCGATCTTTGAAGGAATCAGACACGCATTGGGTCGAGGAGCTCGACTCCGTACTCTGGGGGTTGCGGACCACGCCGAATCGTACCACCGGATACACACATTTTTTTATGGTGTACGGCGCAGAAGCAGTGCTACCCTGCGACATAATCCATGACTCACCTCGCGTGCGCATGTACGAAGAGAAGGAAGACGAGCTAGATCGACAGGACAACTTAGATGCTCTGGAGGAGGAGCGTGACATAGCAAAAGCCCGTTGCGCATTCTATCAGCAACATGCTCGAAGGTATCAAAGCAGATAAGTATGGGCCAAAACTTATAACATTGGCGAACTAGTTCTACACCTCCCCGAGAAGAAGAAGGACAAGCTCAAACCCAAGTGGGAGGGTTCCTTCATCATTGCTAAGTTCTCACCGGAGGAGTGTACCGTCTGCGCAATGCATCTGATAACAGACTTGAGCCGAACCCATGGAACGCGGCCAGACTCCGAAGATTCTATGCCTAGTACCGAACTTAGGGTTCGTCTCCTCACCTCCGCCTCTTCAATTATGTTCTCTTCCTTCCTTTCTCGCCCTCTTTTCCTTTACACATATAGCTTTAATAACTGTACGGTTGCTTCGACCGCTCCGGCCGCACTACGTGTGCTCATTATACCTGGGGGCTTCCTATACGGAAGCTAAATATAACTACTTTAATGGCTTCCTGCCAGCCACATATGCGTTTTATTTCCATATGTGCCTTTTCTTCACCATTATATGCATCGATATGACTTAAGTTTTGGCCATGCTGGGTTGCTTGGCTCTTGTGTTTATGCCCTACGTTCCCATTAATTCGGCTAGGGCATAAGCGGAGCACCTCTGCGATTGTTACTGCCGGTTCAGCCGGATGTGTATCTCAGACTAGGTGAAGCCGAAAGCTAGCGTTCTTACGGGACTATTCGGTCGGTGAACAAAAGATGTTTTCGTTTATTACAACGTGAATCCCTAGATGTTTTGTGTCCCACGCTTCTGTTCGTAGTCCGAACATGCACACCGACGCATGCGCACCCAGAGAAAGGAACCCCTAACGGAACTATTCTCTCTGGAAGATGTTTCTTACTATCCATGTAATATAACATAACTAGTTGGGTACTTGTCTATTCAAGCACTTATGACCCCTACGCCTGGTTTCCATGCATACCCCGGTTTTTCATAACTGTGCGGGTATTCGGATACACTCCGGACTATCGGGTCCGGGGGCCGAAGCGAAAAGGTCCGCCATGACAAATGATTTTCAATCCGGCTAGGGACTACATATGTCCATTTAAATTACATAGTCACTTAGATTGGCTATATTCTTCCTCTATACCATCCAACAGGCTGTCTAGCTTACAATCCTATTGGGAATACTTTGCTGCTAATGGTACTTGGTCATATACCAGACTTACAGGTATCTCTTGACCATCTGCCCCCACCGGCCCGACTTGGGCCATATGGTTCAGGTCAGCCTTGGCGTATCACGTCTTCACCATGGCCCAGGCTTCCCTTGCGCCTTGTCGACATGCTGATATCTTCCATAACCGGAAGCGTCGACGTGCTCCTTTGAGCATCTCCACAAGCTCGCTCATGCCTCTTGGCAGGGAAGCAGATGGCCACAAGGCCTGGGCAATACCCTGCATCACCTGCCGCGCCCGTTCGTGTAGTTGTGAAAGATCTTGCAGCATATCGCCTGCGGATCCGGGCATCTCCTCTTCAGGACGGCCCATCAGCATACCTGCAGACATAACTCTGTCAATACGCTTCCTCGCCGAACTAAAACTACAGTTGGTTTAAGCACTTACTATAAATACCACGTCGAAGCCTCCTGTTCTCCTTCATGGAGTCAGCAAGCTGAGCCCAAACATCTTTTAATTTGATGCTCAGTCGGATATTAGCATCTTGGAGATTATTTCTCTCCCGAATAGCCTCCGTCAGCACACGCTCACCCGCCTTCAGCTGACTTCGCAGATGTGGCTCATTATCTTCCACAATCTTCGGATTCTCACCGGGATTGTCTGCAGAATCTTTTGTTAGATTTATAAACCATGCCGAATTAATAACTGGTACCAATTCTTACATAAAGGCAAGTATTACCAGAAGAGGCCTATTTGGATTCCTCTTGTTCGACAATAGTGGCCTTCAGCTGGGTCTTACATTCTTTCAGCTCTTGAGATAAACGGGTATTGTCGGGTGGTAGGTGCGACATATGCCAACGGATGGCTTATCATTGTGGGAGCCAGTAAGACATCGCCGGTGCCTGGAAACGGGATAAGGAGTTCGGCCGTCTGGGAAGGCAAGTACTCAAGCTTTCTTAGATTGTAGCAGAGTAGGAAGGGAAGGCGGCCAGCCGGCTGCTTCGACAGCCGGTTGGCGAGAGGGGGAGCCGAATTGTGTTATGTAAGTTCGTTAGTCCTTAGCCGGTTTTCATGTGGGCATCCTTTCCGCCTTTGGCTCTTGCTAGTCGGGCAGCCGATTCTTAGAGTTGTGACTTTCACAAGAGAGGGCTTGGGTGCCGACACACTACTTGTCTGACTGCAGGTAGAACTTGGACATAACTCAAGGCGGCAAGTCCCCGGGCCGACTAGTGAAACCCGGTGCCGGACGAAAAAATGAATGTAGTGGTGTAACCATGGGTATGATACCCGGCATACATAGATAAAATAGGGTAGTCCCTGAGAACTCCTCGGGGAGCCTGTTGTCTCATACTTAATACAAAAGGTAGCGTGATACATACTGTATTTCAACTGTAAAATCTTTGAAGAAGATTGGCGTTCCATGGGCGCTCCGACTCCTTGCCGGAGTCGTCTCTCTTGCGTGCCTTCGGCTTCTACGCGTCGATTAGGTAGCAGGATTCGTTTCCTAGAGCCCGACTGATGACGAAGGGGCCTTCCCAAGAGGCCGACAGCTTGTGCTAGCCGGCTGTTCGCTGTTTCAGCCGGAGCACAAGGTCTCCCTCTTGGAAAGCTCTTGGCTTGACCCTTCGACTGTGGTAACGGCGTAGACCTTGCTGGTAGATGGCGGACCGGCTGAGGGCTAACAGCCAGCTTTCTTCCAGCAAGTCAACGCCATCTTCTCGTGCTTCCTTGGCCTCCACCTCCGTGTACATGGTGACCCGAGGTGAGTCGAACTCGATGTCAGTTGGGATGACAGCCTCGGCACCATATACAAGGAAGAAGGGGGTGAAGCCGGTTGACTTATTTGGGGTAGTGCGCAGACTCCAGAGGACAGCCGGTAGCTTGTCGAGCCAGCAGCTGGCCGAACGCTACAGTGGCATGACCAGTCGGGGCTTGATGCCGGAGAGGATGAGGCCGTTTGCTTGCTCAACCTGGCCGTTTGACTGCGGGTGGGCAACGGACGCTAAGTCCAGTCGGATGCCCTGTGTCGCGCAGAAACATGCCAGTGCTCCCTTGGCAAAATTCGTGCCATTGTCGGTGATGATGCTGTGTGGTACTCCATACCGGGTTGTAATGTCTGCAATGAATGTCACGGCAGTCGGCCCATTCAGTTTCTTGATCGTCTTTGCTTCAATCCACTTGGTAAATTTGTCCACGGTGACAAGACGGCAAAAGGCCAAGTGATGGGGATGTCTTGAGTGCAGAAACCGGCAGGTGTTGCTTGGAGCCGAAGACTTGGCACCCTTTGCAGTGTTTGACTAGTTCCTTGGCATCCTCCAAAGCAGTCGGCCAAAAGAATCCATGGCAGAAGGCCTTGGCGACGAGCGCCCTGGAGGCGGCATGGTGGCCGCATTCGCCTCGGTGGATGTCTTCGAGGATTGCTATGCCTTTCTCTGGCTCGACGCAGCACTAGAAGACTCCGGTAGCACTGCGCCTAACAAGCTCTCGGTTCATTATTATGTATGCTCCCGCTCGGCGTTGGACTTGTCTTGCCGAGATCTCATCAGTCGGCAGCTCTCCCTTTATCAGGAAATGGAGGATGGGCTGAGCCCAAGAGGGAGCTGTGACTTCTTCGATTGCCAAAACGGCTACTGCAACCAGGGTGGGCAGGCTGGGTTGTGAGGAGTTGGAGTCGGCCTCCGTCTGCTGTGTTGCTGCAGTCCCCGGGCCGGGTTCGACTATGGCAGTCCTCGAGCCGGCTGCCGAAATCCCTGGGCCGCCTGCCTGGTCCCCGAAGTCGGATCCAACTGCGTCGGGGTCAGGCAGCACGAAGATGGAACTGGATTCCGGAGACGGCTTGACAGATGGCTTGAGGAGGCGCTGGAGGGCGACGCCGGTTGGTATAGCTTGCCGGGTGGAGCCTATTCGTGCCAGGGCATCTGCTTGCTCATTGTCGGCCCGTAGCACGTGAAGGAACTCGCACCCCTCGAAATATCCGTTGAGCTGCTGAACAAGGAAATAGTAGCTAGCCATGTTTGTCTCCTTGGCATCCCAGTCGCCGGATGATTGTTGAACCACTAAGTCCGAGTCGCCATAACACAGGATCCAGCGAATGCCGAGTTCCTTGGCTAGCCGGAGCCCGTGTATGAGCGCCTCGTACTCGGCCACCTTGTTGGAGGTGGCAAAGTGGATTTGCAATGTGTATCTGAGTTTGTCGCCCTTGGGAGAGGTGAGGACGATGCCGGCTCCCAAGACGGTGCGCATCTTGGATCCGTCAAAATGCATCCGCCAATGAGTGGAGTCGAGGGCCGGCGACAGGTACTGGGTCTCGGCCCAGTCGACGAGGAAGTCGGCCAATGCTTGGGACTTGATGGCGGTGCGGGGCTGATAGTAGATTGTGTAAGGAGCCAGCGCAATGGCCCATTTCGCCACTCGACTGGATGCATCCCGGCTGCCTATGATCTCGACAAGCGGGGCAGTGCATACGACCGTGATGGGATGTTCTTGAAAGTAGGGCTTGAGTTTCTTGGAGGCAAAATACACACCATAGCACATTTTCTGGTAGTGCTGGTAGTTCTGCTTTGAGGTGGACAATACTTTGATCAAATAATATACCGGCCTCTAGACTAGCTGAGCTCGGCCTTCTTCTGGACGTTGGACCACGATGACTGTGCTGACCACCCGGCTGGTGGCGGCAATGTAGAGGAACATGGGCTCCTTCTTAGTTGGGGCCGCCAAGACAGGCGGGGTGGACAGCATCTTCTTCAGCTCGTGGAAAGCTTGGTCCGCCTGTTCATTCCACTCAAAGTGAGTGGACTTCTTCATGAGTCGATAGAGGGGGAGAGCCTTCTCTCCGAGCCGGCTGATGAAGCGGTTCAAAGATGCAAGGCATCCGGTGAACTTTTGGACGTTTCGTAGCTTGGTTGGGATCTTCATTCTCTCTATGGCCTTGATCTTCACTGGGTTGCATTTGATGCCGCGTTCAGAGACCAGGAAGCCCAGAAGCTGACCGGCTGGTACCCCGACCATGCACTTCTCCGGGTTGAGCTTGATCTAAAACCGGTGCAAATTCTCAAAGGTCTCCTTGAGGTCTTCCAGCAGGGTGCCGCGCTTCTCCGTCTTCACCACGACATCGTCTACGTAGACGTGGGCATTTCCGCCGAGTTGCTTGAGGAGGCATTTCTGAATGCAACGCTGAAAGGTGGCACCGGCATTTCTCAAGCCGAATGTCATGGTCAGGTAACAGAAAGCTCCGAATGGGGTGATGAAGGCGGTCTTCAAGCGATCAGCTGGGTCCAACTTTATCTGGTGGTAGCCTGAATAAGCATCCAAGAAACTCAATAGCTCGCATCCGGCTGTGGAGTCTATCACTTGGTCAATCCTCGGCAGGGCAAACGGATCTTTAGGGCAGGCTTTGTTGAGGCTGGTGTAGTCAATGCACATGCGCCACTGCTTGTTTTTCTTCAACACGAAGACTGGGTTGGCCAGCCATTCGGGAAAGAACACTTCCATAATGAATCCGGCTGCTAGGAGCCAGGCTATCTCTTCACCGACAACTCTTCTCTTCTGATAGGCGGCGCAAGGGCTGCCTGACCGGCTTGACGTTAGGTCAGACGTGTAGCTTGTGCTCGATGAAATCTGCCGGAACGCCCGGCATGTCTTTGGGAGACCATGCAAAGACGTCCCAATTCTCACATAGGAAATCGACAAGCTCGCCTTCCTATTTGCTGTCAAGGCCTGTGCCTATGATAGCGTGCCTTTCCGAGTGTTTCGGGTCCAGGGGTATCTTCTTTGTCTCCTTGGCCGGCTGGAAAGAAGATTGAGCTTCACATTCTTTGGTGTCAGGAGACAGGGCCGTCTGCTTGCCAGCCAAAGCCACAACTCAATTCAGCATCTTCTTCTCTTCGGCGATCACGAGGGACTCGGCCAGCCGGCTGCTGGCTGCTGCACACTCAGAAGACTTCTTATAGTCTCCGGCTATGGTGATGATGCCCTTGGAACTTGGCATCTTCATCTTGAGGTAGGCGTAGTGGGGCACATCCATAAACTTGGCCAATGCTGGTCGGCTAAGCAATGCAAGGTACGGGCTCTCTAAATTCACTACCTCAAACCATATTGCCTCTCGGCTGAAATGATCTTTGCCCCCAAAGAGGACATCCATCTTGATCTTGCCGATTGGTGAGCAGGACAGGCCGGGTATGATGCCGTGGAACACAGTCCGGCTTGGCATGAGTTGCTTCGGCTTGATGTTGAGCTTCTCCATGGTATCTCGGTATAGTATGTTGATATTGCTCCCGCCATCTATCAGCACACGGGAGAAACGGGCAGCACGCCTTTCTGTCGCCAGGGTGGCATCCAAATTCAAAGCATAGGAGCCAGGAGATGGCATCACCTCTGGGTGGTCGTCCCGGCTCCAGCTGATGGGCTTCTCTGACCAGTGCATAAACTCAGGGTTACTAGAGGCGACCGTGTTGACTTCCTGCTGCTGTCGGGGCCGGCTGCGCCGATCTTCTGTCTGGCTGGTGAACACGACTTGGGCGGCTTGCTCGTCGGGGAACTCGTCTTAGATAGCTCCGACTGCTGGCCGAGCGGCCAGCTGCTGCGGGGCAGGAGGTGGCTGGCCTTTAGGCGGAGGCGGAAACAGCCCCTCGCCCTTGGAGATTCGGGTGAGCCAATGGCACTTCCGAGTTGTGTGGTTGGACGGCTTCGCACCGCTATGGAACTTGCATGGGGCATCGAGGGTTTGCTCGTAGGAGAAAGCCGGCTGCCAAGCCGGCCTACTGCCCTTCTGCTTCTTGGGAGCCGGCCGCCCCTCAGGCTGCTCGTCTTCGACTGTAGCCACCTCCCGGCTAATGGAAGGTGGCATAGGGGCCTTGCGTTTGCGGTCGCTTTGATACGGGCGCCGGCTTGATTCTCCAGCCGGCGTCTTGGGAGCCGGCGCCAGCACTTTTCTAGAGACCTCTACCCAGAGCTCAGTCTTCATTGAAGAGTCAGCCGTGGCATACTTGTCCGCGATGATCAGCAGCTCGTTGAGGGTAGCCAGCTCGTTGCAAAGGAGTCGGTGCTTGAGGAGAGTGCCCTCTCTGCACCCGGCAGTGAAGTACTCTATGGCCTGAACCTCGTGGACCCCTTTGCAGGAGTTGCGGAGCTCGGCCCAACGCGTGAGGTAGTCGCGGGTCAATTCATTGGGCCCTTGTACGCACAAGGAGAGCTGTCGGGGCTTGGGAGCCCATTTGTAGGTGCTGGTGAAGTTGTGTATGAAGGCTTCGGTGAAGTCCAGCCAGCTGTTGATGCTGTAAGGCTTGAGGCTATTGAGCCAGGTGCGCGCCGTGCCTTGGAGCATCAGGGGGACATATTTCACGGCAACGCGTCTATTGCCGTTTGCTATGCGAACCGCGGTGGAGTAGTTGATCAACCAATCTTCCGGCTTCACGGAGCCGTTGTACTTGGGCATGCCTATTGGGAGCGAGAACCCTTTGGGAAACGGCTCATCGCGGATGCGGGGGCCGAAACATGGCGGGCCGACATCATCTTCTTCTTCCAGGGCCAGGGATCGCGCAAGGCGGTCGATCCGATGGCGGGCATCATTCTCGCCGACTCCTTCATGGCGACCAAGTCGGCCACTGAGAGTCGGATGCACGACAGGCGGCGGGGTGGGATATCTCTCCCCGCGAGGCGGAGGAGGAGGCATGTCGCCTCGTCGTTCCACACCTCGGGGATGGCCTTCTGCGTCGCGCTCAATGGTGATCTGAATCCGGCTGCGGCTAGCAGCCGGCTCCTTGTCTTGTCTTCTACGGGCGCCACCCGCAGTCGGCCTACACGATGTCGCACTGTGCTCTCGGCAAGGGGGGATTCCAGCTTGGACGCCGGCTTCGTGCCGCTCTGCGGCCGTGTCGATCAGCTGTTGGATGCGTCTGGTCATGTAGGGGAGCTCGTTGGCCCCCAGTCCGTTTACCTCATCTACGATTGACTGGGCAGCGCATAGATTCTCGAGGGGCATGGCGTAGACTGGGCGGTCCGCTCCCAGCATGCTGGCGATGGCCGCGCCATGTTTCTTGACGATGCCGACTCGGCTTGGCCCTTCTGGAGGCAGCGTGCCGAAGGCGGCGCGGTCAACTTCGCGCTGGTGGGCTTCCGTGAGGCGTCTCATGGAGGCTATCCTCTGGCCCTCCGCGAGGATGGCAAGGCGGCGTGCCTCCAGCGTCTCAGCGTCACCGTCCGCCGGGATGGGGGCGGACAGATCGTGCAGCATAGCCTGCAGGGCGTCGCAGGCGTTCTCGTTGAAGGTGACGCCATGGCTGATGACTAGCACTTCGATGACGGTGCTTCTGCCACTGTCAGCCCGAGGGAGAGGGTCGTCGAAGATGATCACGTTGGTGGGGAAGGCATTGAGCGATGCCGTGCCGGAGTCGACAAGCATCGGGTCGGTGGAGCCGACCGACTCCAAGTCTGCGGTAGGCTCGCCGGAAACGTGGAGCTGCTCGAGGAGGCTGACGAGGCGGCTCTCGGGGCAGCCTGTGCCCGCGTCGGATGCGGGCTCGTCGGAGATGCGAGCCTCGCCAAGAAGATCGGCGAGGCAGCTCGCTGCGCAGGCGTCGTTGATGCTTTGCAGCGCGTTGGGGCAAGCACCATCGGGCATGCCAGGCTGGCTACACTCGCTGGGGAGGAAAAGGGTTCCCGTCCAGAGCAGGTCTCCAGACGATGGTGCACCTGGCCCCACGGTGGGCGCCAAATGTCGATGGTAGGTGTGACATATGCCAACGGATGGCTTATCATTGTGGGAGCCAGTAAGACATCACCGGTGCCTGGAAACGGGATAAGGCGAAGACATGCACGCTGGCGGATCTCCGTGGAGATAATAGCCCTACTCCTGCTTTGCGGGGTCTCCGCAAGATCACTAGATCGATAAGAAGCTATAAGAGGCTCCTTGAGCTGTTCGGTGGGAGAGGAAGAAGGGCAAGGCTAGCTCTCTTCTCTCCCTATGGTGGTGTCTAAAACTCTATGAGATCAACCCTTCGCATGGGTGTCCCGGGGGGTTTATATAGGCCTACCCCCCGGGGGTACAATGGTAATCCGGCTGGTCATGGGTCCAGGCCGTTAGTGTTTGCGTCCACCGGCTTCTCCGCCGGCTTCTGGGGCCCGCTGATTGGTGGGTCCCGCCGGCTGCTGGACGATTGGTTGACAGGCCGGCCCCATCGCATGGGGATCTTGTCGGGGGCTGGTTACTGTTGCCTCGCCTCTGATGACGAGGGCTTTGTCGAGGTAAGCATGGCTACAATGCCGCCGCATTGCGGGCTCTCACTATAGCCTTACCTCGTCTTGTCTCCTTAATGGTGCGCACGCCCCGAGGAGGGGAGCAAGCCGGCTACAGGAAGCCGGCCCGACCTCAGGCCGGCTGGGGGAGGTAAGGCCACCTTCGGATGTCTCTCTGACCGAAGGGGCCCGCTGCCTACGGGTCGTACTGGCGGCCCGTCGTGGTTGGCGTCATGATCTGCATGGCAACAGTGCCTCGCCGTACAGGAGATGACCGCCCCGTACGGCGTACTATAGCCATGTGTGTTCCGGGATTCGGGGGTGGCAGGGTTCACTGTAGCCACGCCCTGTCCCATCTCTGTTATGGGGGATGGACTTTAGGGTGCGGCCCATGGCCGCCTGCCAGGGGCCGGCTTCCTGGAGTCAATCTTCTAAAGCCGGCTTCTTGGAGTCGGCCCTTCTACGGCCGGCTTCCCGGAGCCGGCCCTATCGTGGCATCCTCCAAGGGTTTTTATGGCCGGTCTGCCTTCCGCCAGCCAGCCTATGGGATAGCCGGCCGGAAGAAGGCGGCCCCGTGTCTTGGGTGCTTCAAGGCTCGGTCGGTCCATTGTTTTTTCTGAGGGCCAAAGGGAGCCGGCTAGGCTACCCGTGGTCATTTACTCCGATAGGTATTCTTCTTTACAAGAACCTATGCATACAATGATCCTTAAATCAGTTATGACAACTGTTTCAAGTCTCAGGGGCTACTACTACACATACTTATCAAATTCTCTTACCCGTATATCCTTCACATACTGGTCCGTTGCTCTGGCAAGTCCATCTTGAGCAGCGCGAATATATGCGTCTTCGGAGTTGAAGGCATTAAACGCCTCTTCAGAAAAAATACCACCGCGGAGTACGGCCCGTCGGCGCCGGTGCTTCATGGCGCTCTCCACTTCAGAATTTGTTGCGGAAAGCCTATCCGTATCCTCTACATGAGAACAGTTCGGCGTTGTCCCCACATCAGCCTCCATCCGTGAGACCGGTTCAGGAATCCGGCTCCTTGAGGCGTGGCTGGCAGGGTCCCCGGATATAGTTCGGCGACTACTCTTTTTGCCAGGGCATAGCTAAGATTGTCATATCTCAACAGAGATAATCACGGAGCAAGTTTAATTCGTACCTTTTCACCGGCGTCTCAACCCTAAATTCCTTCCTTTTGAGCCTACCCTGTTCGGGCGCCCCTTGCTGCCGAGCCCCCATGGGTTCCGTGCAGCGTCCTGATGGTCGTTTCTACAAAGATGCAACATATGTGCATAAGGCATGGCATAACAAAGAAATCCTTTTCGGAAGTTAGGATCCCGGCTTTACTTACATGTGACACACGAAGCAGTCCGGGATAATCAGCGATGATGGCCACTAAAGAGCCGTCGCAGCCTGCCTGATAGAATGTCCCGTTGACAAACTCCACGGATATGTCCGGATCTTCTTCAAGTCCGGGGTCAAGGGCCCGGCCAGGATCCTCTGGTTGCGGAGATCGGCTGTTGAACCCTTCCACGGCCTTTCTTAGTTCCTGCTTTGAAATAGCAAGGTAAAAGATTGTGACGAAGGAGGCAGGAATGGACAGAGTCGAGTAAAGGATGACGGCTTACCCAGCTTGGGGGGTTGTACATGGAGAATCCATCCCGTGGTTTAATGCGGAGAAACTCCTCTTCCTCTCCTTTATACAAGTAGGACAATATTCTCGCCAGAGCGGTTGCGGAGTCCGGACCTTTACGACCGCAGCGGGAGGCGTCGTTTTCTCCATTGAAGTTCCACATGGGTTTCCCCCTATATTGAAGTGGCTGCACTCCCTGTATTATGCATATTGACATAACTTCAGTTATTGTCAGTCCTGATTTGGCCAGGATGTTTATCCCGCCCATCAGATAGAAGACTTCTTTGTTGTCTTCCTCCTGGGGGCTCCGGGGGCACCAACTTTGGCGTTTCTTTAGTGGAGTATTGTAAACTCGGGAAGGCCTGTCCGGACTAGATCCGAAAGGGGAACATCGTCAACATAAAACCACTCCGAAGGCCAGTTTTCGGATGCCTTCTTTGGAGTACCGGACAGGTATCCGGTCTCGGCGATGCACCATATTTTGGCTCTGCCCACTTGATATATGGATCCCTCCTGGTTGCGGGGGACGAGGCAGAATAAACTCTTCCATAACTCGAAATGAGCTTCACAGCCCAGAAATAGCTCGCAAAGGGCAACGTAACCCGCGATGTGCAGTATGGAGGTAGGGGTAAAGTTGTGCAGCTGGAGGCCATAGAACTTCAGGAGCCCGCGGAGGAATGAGTGGATTGGAAACCCGACTCCTCTTAGCAGATATGGGACAAGGCATACCCACTCCCCCTGAGATGGGTTAGGAAATCTCTCCCCTTGCTCCCCGCCATTATAGGTGGCTAGTCCGGATCAGATGGGGACCATGTATGCAGGTGGAAGGAACCCTTGGGTCTGCAGCTCTACTAGGTGGCTATGAGGGACGGAACACTTTTCCCAATCCCCTGGCTTCGAGCTAAGGGGGCAAGAGGAAGAGCTACGGCAACCAGCCATGATAGGATGGTCTTTTCCAGGCGCGCTCTGCGGAATGCTTGCTCGGGAGAAGATGGTGTGATTTGGATCTAAGGATCCCCGTCTCTTCAAATAGACGGTTCATTTACAGGGTTAGGGTGGCAAATGTAAAAATGCCCTGGCTCCTTGTTTTTGCTCTACACGTGGAAATGGTCATTATTGAAGCACATAGACCAAGGAGTACAACATTAATGGGAGGCCAGACACTACAACGGGAACTCTGGATTTGGAGAAGAACCCGCCTAGCAATGCCGAAGACAATCTGCACGTCGGACTCATTGTCATTGAAGCCTGGTTCGGGGGCTACTGAGGGAGTCCTGGATATGGGGGTATCCGGACAGCCGGACTGTATAATTTGGCCGGACTATTGGCCTATGAAGATACAAGATTGAATACTTCCTCCCGTGTCCGGATGGGACTCTCCTTTGCATGGAAGGCAAGCTTGGTGATTCGGATGATAGATTTCCTTCTCTGTAAACCAACTCTATGTAACCCTAGCCCCCTCCGGTGTCTATATAAACCAGATGGTTTAGTTCGTAGGACAAGAACAATCATACCATAGGCTAGCTTCTAGGGTTTAGCCTCTATGATCTCGTGGTAGATTAACTCTTGTAATACACATATCGTCAAGATTAATCAAGCAGGAAGTAGGGTATTACCTCCATCGAGAGGGCCCGAACCTGGGTAAACATCGTGTCCCCAGTCTCCTGTTACCATTAGCCTTAGATGCACAGTTCGGGACCCCCTACCCGAGATCCGCCGGTTTTGACACCGACAGGGTCCTCGGACAGCCGGACTATATACTTTGGCCGAACTGTTGGACCATGAAGATACAAGATTGAAGACTTCGTCCCGTGTCCGGGTGGGACTCTCCTTTGCGTGGAAGGCAAGCTTGGCAATTCGGATATGTAGATATCCTTCTCTGTAACTGACTCTGTGTAACCCTAGCCCCTCCGGTGTCTATATAAACCGGAGGGTTTGGTCCGTAGGACAACAAAAATCATAATCATAGGCTAGCTTCTATGGTTTAGCCTATACGATCTCGTGGTAGGTCAACTCTTGTAACACTCATATCATCAAGATCAATCAAGCAGGAAGTAGGGTATTACCTCCATAGAGAGGGCCCGAACCTGGGTAAACATCGTGTCCCCCGCCTCCTGTTACCATTAGCCTTAGACGCATAGTTCGGGACCCCCTACCCGAGATCCGCCGGTTTTGACACCGACATTGGTGCTTTCATTGAGAGTTCCATCGGGTCGTCGCGATAAGGATTGATGGCTCCTTCAATCATCAGCAGCGACGCGGTCCAAGGTGAGGTTTTCCTCCATGGACATATCTTCGTATTTGGCGGCTTCGTACTGCGGGCCAACTCACTTGGCCGTCTGGAGCAGATCGACAGCTATGCCCCTGGCCATCAGGTCAGGTTTGGAAACTTGAACTACACCGCCAACATCCGTAGAGACTTGATCTTCAACGGATTCGAGCCCACGTCACGGGCGCCGAACAGTCACGACGGTCATGACTTAGATCTGCCATCGGACGGTGTTTAGGATATCGCACCTGCGGCTGCCCCGGCCTTCAATCTGGAGCAGATCACGCCATCCGACGATGGGTGGATTGACCTTGTCACGGAAGCCGCACATTCATCAGCGCTAGAGCCGAACACAGACTTCACCTCCAAAGATATCTGTGTCATCAGACCCTCGGACTCGTCTCCGGCCATAGGTTCTGAACCGCGTGCACCCGTGCCTATCAAATCTAATTGGGCATCGATCATGGAGTTTACCTCCACGGATATCTTTCAACACTCACCTTAGGGCGACGTGCTAAATTCATTAAGGTCTCTCTCTCTATAAGGAGACTCTTGGCCGAACTATGTTCGGCTTGAGTGGGAAGCGGACGACAAAGAAATTTGTCCCCCACCCACCACCCACTTAATAGCCACTATCGATGACTTAACCAACGTGCTCGACTTCGACTACGAAGACATCGACGGTATGGACGACGATGCAGGAGAAGAACGGGAACCACCGCCCACAGGGCGCTGGACAACCACCTCATCATATGATATATATATATATATATATATGGTGGACACCCCCAAAGAAAACAATGGCGATGAGGCAACGGAGGATAATCCCTTGGGGAAGCAATCAAGGCACCAGCGTCATTGGTGCCGCTCTAAGCCCCGCCAAGGCAAAAATAGCAATACCAGCACAAGAGATGATAGCAATCCAGATGGTGCCGAAGATGAAAACAATCCCGCCCAGCCAGACTTCGAGCAGGCCGAGCGAAAGTATGGGCAAGCTATCCCTAAGGAGCAGGCAACAAATGGAGAATCAGCGGATGACAATTACAAGCCCCTCTCCAAAGACGAAGTGAGCCTTGGCGACAAAGAATTCATCGTGCCTGAGGATCCCGTCGAGCAGGAGTGCTTCAAGCGCCAGCTTATAGCCATTGCAAAAAAACCTGAAAAAATAGCAGCAGCAACTTCAAGCTGATCAAGACCTGCTAACTGATAGATGGACCGTGGTCCTGGCTGCCGAAGAATACGGACTCGAGTGCACAACTAAAAGTTACCCAAAGCGCAGGTTGCTACCTCAACTCGAGGAGGAGGCATCAAAGCCTACACTACAAGTGTATGATGCGGCTGACCGGCCACCTCATGGCCAAGACAAAGCGGCGTATCAGCCCGAACACCAGCCCGCACCTTGCCGCCAACCAAACAAAGATACTAAGGCCTGGGGATACACTGTCAGGACCCCGACTCAATGGCACACCGATCTAGCATGTAACACCTCATATCACTTTGCAGCCTCATGCACGGTATTCCCACGGGTGTCGCCTTACCAGGCCCGAGAACGTTTGCGCCTTTTGGCTCACATATATGATAGTGTTGCTAGCATCCATATGACAAGGAGACCGGGCTGACATGGCTAGTCGTGAACCCAAAGTGGCACTAACTTACAGGGACAGACATACATGACCCAGCAACGAACGTGTCGGTCATCAGCGAGTGAATCCGGGCTGTAGCAACTGGGCTAGCAAGACTCCGGTAAACCGGGCTGTAGCAGGCTAACAGGACTCCGGTAGACACCGCGTGACATTTCCCCGAAGGGACAGACACAGGAACAAAGAAGGACACATGCCGGCCAGCCTAAGTGTTCCGGAGCAGTAGCAAGCTACCAAGGCTCAGTGGAAGCACTAGGAGACATTTCCCGGTAAGAGAGGCTACCAAGGATAAACAACTAGATAGTCAGATCCCACACATACCAAGCATTTCAATAACATACACACAATATGCTCGATATGTGCAAATACAACATGGCATCACAACATGACTCTACAACTCAAGTATTTTATTCAATAGGCTCAGAGGAGCGAGATATTACAAACATGGGTCTCATGACCCAACATTCAGAGCACACAAATCAAAGCACAAGCGGAAGCTTAACATGTCTGAGTACAGACAACTATACGTGAAAAAGGCTGAGAAGCCTGACTATCTACTAGATCCTGCCGAGGGCACAAGATCGTAGCTGAGGTAACAAGCTAAACGTCGAAGTACACGTGGAACTACTAGCGAGACTGAAGTATCTCTGCAAAACATAAATTAAGCAACATGAGTACAAATGTACCCAGCAAGACTTACATCAGAACTAACTACATATGCATCAGTATGAACAAAGGGGGTGGTGGGATTTAACTGCAGCAAGCCAGCTTTGACTCAGTGGCTAACCTGAACTACGACTGCAAGTAACTCTTTTGAGGTGGTGCACACGAGTCCACATATTCACCACATCAATACACCACTATGGATCCACTCCCATCTCCCCATGAGAACGCCATCCATAGCACTCACGCTTATCTTGCGTATTTTAGAGTATCCACTTTCACTTGTCTATGAACTTTACAGGCAACCCAGAAGTCCTTTACCGCGGACACGGCTATTCGAATAGATCATATTAACCCTGCAGGGGTGTACTTCTTCACACACCCTCTCACCACTTACCGCCGTTTACACGACATGTACTCAGCAACCTTCAAGCGGAAGCCCAGCGAGGGTGTCGGCCACAACCTGACTAACCACACAAGTCTCTCGTCCAGGTTTATCACCTATTCGGGTTCCATCCGCAAGGAGATCCGGCCGGGGTGTCGCTCACGGCCCCAAACAATGTGAGCAGGGTTCCCAAGCCCACCATCCGGGTGCCACTTGGTACACCGTGCCACCGTGCCTAGTCTGTCCCAAGCCCACCTGTACCCGGTGCCACTTGGTAGACTACTAGCACTACCTACAAACACCAGAAACTAGTTACAACTCCTGGACAGAGATCAAGTTGATTAATAAGCCGAGAGGGGCCGAGTTACCGGAACCCAATGTGTGGTAGTAGCTATTCATGGATCACAAACACAGAACTCAGTTCCTGAGGACGGTTTCAATGAGACAACCCACCATGTACTCCTACATGGCCTCTCACCGCTACCTTTACCAAATCGTGTTCACACACTTAGCTCACACACAGTAGGACATGTTTACAAACCTCCGATGAATCAGACCTGACTCAACTCTAAGCAGTAGCAGGCATGACAAACAAGCATGAATGAGTAGGCACATCAGGGCTCAAACAACTCCTACTCATGATAGTGGGTTTCATCTAATTACTGTGGCAATGATAGGTCATGCAGAGGATAAAGGGGTTCAGCTACCGCAGCAAGTAACAGATGAATCATTGTTGTCCTAATGCAGTAAAAGAGAGCAAGAGCGAGAGAGTGGGATTGTATCGGAATGAACAAGGGGGTTTTGCTTGCCTGCCACTTCTGAAGATAGTATAGCTCTTCATCGGTGTCATCGAACTCATCATCAGAACCACGTCTATCGAGAGGGGACAAACACCGGCAAACAAGGAAGAACACAATCAATGCAATGCGACAATATGATGCATGAATGTGACATGGCAATATGATGTGATTTGAGCTAATGCAACTAGCAACCATATTAAATGAAGTTGGTTTGAACCAAATATTCAAATTCAACTCCATATGTGATTATTCAAATGCCATTCATATGATTTGTCCTAAACAACAGCTATAAGTTGTTCTAACATGCATGGAAATGGTACAGATGGATAGGTTGGATTTTTCTGATCATTTTTCACATATAAATTATTTCATTCTGAGCTACGGTTGAATTTATATGAATTTTGGAAGTTTATAATATTTTCTGGAATTTCCTGAATTATTTAAAATCCAGAAAATGACTTATCGCGTCAGCATGATGACTGAGTGACGTCAGCAGGTCAACGGGTCGGTCCAGGTCAAACCTGACCAGTGGGACCCATATGTCAGTGTCTAACTACTAACCTAAGTTAATTAGTACTAATCTAATCCTAATCCAGCTTAGTTAAGGCCCCGGGCCCACATGTCAGTATCAGCAGGCTAATTAAGTTTAATTAACACTTAACTAAAATTAGCTGGGGCCTGGGCCCACTTGTCATTGACCCAGGGGAGGTCAAACCGCAGGTCAAACACGCCAGCGTTTAGCCGCCGGCGGCAGCAGATGCGGCGGGTCTCTCGGGCACGGGCTGTGGTGCCCCATTTGCAGCGTGGCTGGGCTCGTTCGAGAGCCCAGACCAGCACGCATCGGGTGGTGGAGCCAGCCGGGCCTGGGGTGGCCGGAGGCGACGGCAGGGAGCTCGGCCGCGGCGGCCGGAGCTCGGCGAGCTCGGGCTCGGCGTTGTGGTGCACGGGAACAAGAATAGGTGGGTGCTACGGGCTCTTGCAGATGCTCTGGCCACGGCGGCGTCATGGCCGGCGGCGAGGAACTCTCAGGCTCGACGGAGCCCGCGGTTACAGGAAGAAATCAGCATCGGGGGGAGAGAGGTTCGGTGTGGAGGCTCACAGCAAGGCCAACGAGTGCAAGGGCGAGGTCGGGACGCTCTGTAGCTCCCGAATCGACGACGATGATCCATGGCAACCGACGAGGGGAACGGCGGTGCTGGCGGCGTCCAGGGGCTTCAAGCACCAAGTGGCCCGGTGAGGAGGAAGCCGGCAACGATACAGATCTCGGGAACACGGAGAGGGAGCGAGGGAGTGGCTGGCCGCGGTGTTTCTTAGCGAAGTGTCCATGGCGGCTTTGGCCATGAGGGGAAAAGAGCAGGGGAGTGAGAGAGAGAGCAGGGAGGCAAGGGAGCGGCCGAGGGGTGGTGTGCTGGCCGTTTCCTAGGCTCGAGAATAGGGCGAGGGGGAAGCAGGAGGTGGAGCTCGGGCGCGCGCGCGTCGACACGCCTCTGCCTACTGGCAGAGGTTGAAGACGGTGGGGAGTTGGGCTGGGCCTCAGCCACAGTGCTGGGCCAGGTGGGGCGCTAGGTGGGCTGCAGGTAGGTGGCCCAGGTAGTCCCTCTCTCTTTCTCTTTCTTTTGTTTCAGTTTTCTATTTTTTTTCCGGTTTTCTTTTGATTTAGTAAATATACCAAACCATTTGATAAAATGCTGAAAATAACTGTGGGCACTTGTGAAATTATTCCCAACAACCCTCAAGTAGTTTCAGAATTTTTAGAGCATTTAAAATGTTTATAGGATTTAAATGCCCTAATTCAAATACAATATGAGTTAATTTAAAAATCCAAAAATGATCTAAGAATATATTCATCATTTTTGGCAGAGGTTTCCACCTTAACCAGAAATCATGAACTTTTCTTAGGGACATTTTGGGTTTATTGAAAAGATTTTATGGTTGACCCTATTTGATTTAATTTTGGTGCTAGGGTTTGTCAATCCCCAATTCGACTTAAATAAAATTTAAACATGATGCAACAAGATGCAACACCAGGCAGTAACAGAAGCTAGGGATGTGACAACTCACCCCCATTAAACAAGAATCTCGTCCCGAGATTTGAGACGTGAGGTAACTAGACAGAGGGGACACAAAGCTAACACGATCTTCATGATCCAATTGCCCTTCTCGAAGATGTCGATTCATTTCTCCAATTGATCTTGACATCTTTGCTTGCAAGACCTTCATCAAACACGAGGACAGAGACAACTCTACAATGATGGATCATCTTAATGATCACAAGATCAACTTACGAAACGAGACGTAGAAACATCTCTCGAGCTGAGACACGAAGCACACATCTAAAGGAATGGAGTGGAACAGATGACGGGGGTTCACTAGGTAGACAACAATTCCACACCTAAGAGGGTGGTGAACGGTTGTCAACTAGCGAGAATTTGAGTTGCCATGATACCATAGCGAGACACCTCAGAAAAGGTGACTCGTGGAACCATTACCTTAAGTGGCAAAAAGAATTACTTTTGATTCAGAGAGCATTGAAACTCTTCATACCAGCCTGAGGCAATTCAAAATTGATCGTTTGAAGGAATTCGAAAGAATGTCATATCTAGTTTGGAACAGAAATTACGGTTATCGAACAACTCGGCAAAAGGAAGACACATTCAGATTGATACTGAGGATATAACCTAGTGTAGTGTCTGAGCGCGCTCTCAAGAACTTGAGCATTTCCATATTCATCAAGGTTTTACCAATATCCGTGTCAAGGATCCCGGCAACACAACATACTACCATGATGAATACCGGTGGAAGAGATGCAGATGCAAAGGAAGATAACACCGTCTCAGATTTCACCTTGGCGGGGCCAAGGAAACAAAATCTGGATGATCGACCGAGAGACATTTAGCACTCCGCTTCTAATGTTCTCCTTGATGTGCTAGCATACCCATTTAATGAAATGGTTTGATATCTAGAACATCAAGTAAAAGGTCGGACTTCGGGAACACAAAAATCATAAGGCACAACTAGGGAGTAAATCCTACGAAGTCCTTATGGGAAGGTGGCCAACTTCTTCAATCAAGATATTACAATAACAGGTCTTCCGGCTGGGTGTGTTGGCCACGACATCCACTTTACCGGGTTATAGAGAGACCAATATTATAGCTCTTGGGAAACGTTCCAACCATCATATCTGCCTGAGATTCAGATCTGGTTGGTGTCAGGATATTCCAGACTCACATGTCTGAAAAGAAGAGTTGCAACACAACTCGACGAGACAACGTTGCAAGATTCTCGGGAGATGAACTAGGATAGCAAGCTCCAAAACATCAGCTGGTTCTGCTATAAACCTGTGAACACGCTGTCCAAGATAAGCATGACCACATAGTAGTCTTATAATAAAACACTACCGAGTTCAGGTTGGGAAACCATCATTGCGGATAATGAAGTCCTTGCATAAGTCATATGATTAGCTCTTATGAAGGAACTTCTTTTCCTTGAACAAATCAATCAGTGGCTTGGGGTGCTACGAAATACATATGGAGTGGAGGTAATTAATCTACCAAACCATAGTACACTTCACACATGTGTGACTAACTTGGGATGATTCCAAAGGAAACAAACATTGACTTCCTCGAATTCACGGCGACAACTTGCATCAGATGCACATGAATTAAAGGGAGTCACTTCTCTCATCCAAACATATGCTTCATGCACGGGACATGAAGATAATGCTTATAAAGTTTCCAACACTAGCTCAATGTTCAACATGAATCATGGAGGAGACAAAATGCTGCTGATGGGCTCAACAACAACTCATCAGAATTTCCATATCACTGGAATTCTGCCATTATGTGAACAAGGTGATAGTATTGGTCAGACCAAAAGATATAATGGTGTATGCTCGAGGGACAGCCACGAGTAAGACAACATTACGAACATCGTTGGTTCTGATTTGATTTGACGATAACCCATACTCAAATCAAAGTTTTTATAAGACAATAGGTCCAATAACTGATCACAGGGACCAATCGATGAATATATCATCTTTCTTCAACTAACACACCAACACCAGGATATCCCTTTTTAACAAACTAAGTTAGTAAGCTTCTATCTTCCAACTCTCAAAGTTGTCGTTTAGCTTAACCAACTAGCTCAGGGGTATCCAACATGGATTCTTGGAGAAAGGGTGGTTTACAGGAATAAACCAACTTGATCACGAACTCAACATAGCGGTCAGGTGCCAACCTGGTAATACTTCCGAGAAGATATATGGAAAATCATGAACCACCGATATGCCACTAAGCTCGGGAACAATCTTGCTTTTCAGGCAAGACGATATGATCAAATGAGCGAGGATTTGACAAAATCCTAACTCATCAATCAAAGAGTGCACCAGGAAATAAGGACTAGGTAGCACAATCTATCTTAGAATGATGATTCAATAACCAACATGCTAAGAATGAGAATATTGTCCATTTACTACCAAGCAACTAGTTGCTAGGGGTATTGATTTCACACATCATAGTTCACCCGTTGACATTCCGGTTGCAACAACACGGAAGCCGAGAAATGAATAATGAGGGCGAGAAGTATCACTGTATCAAGAGTTCATAGGAAGGTGTGCAATTCCCATGATATTCTTGATATAAAGATGGTAACACTCCAAGGTGAAACAGAAACAAAAACTGGGTTAGTATTTTGATCTGCGGAGTATGACTACTTTGACCCAATCCTAGATATGGATGAGGTACTGGAGTTCATTTCTCCTAGTCATTATGGAATAGAATGGCTTGACGGAACACAGGAATAATAGACATCGATGAGCATGAATGTATGCCACGCTCTTAACTACCAAATGATAGATGGAGGTCAGATAACAACTAAGAGGGACAACCCAAAAGAACATATGATTTTCCGAGTTGTGGATGCGTAGATTTAGTATGTCGAGTCAAATTCAGCATACTTCTTCCAGATAACCCATGCAGAGAGCTTGTATTGGCAGAGTCACAATATAGAATGGGGAACTCATCGAGAGCACTCTTGTTGTGATCTTTTGGTTCAACGAGGAACTTCTGCCAAGGATGGTTCATGGCATTTGGAAGAATGATATACCACGAACCTCGAGGACTAATACCAAGGTTACTAATATCCTAAAGGAACTAGCAAACACTAACAACATGAAGTAAGTAGGGTGAATCTTGGGCTCCAAAACCCAGGAGTAGAATGCCTACAAACTAAATGGCATCACGGGATGCTTTCGAGAATGATGGCCAGAATCATCACATTGGAAACACAACACATGGCTAGCTAGCTAGGTGATTCCCTAAGACACCTAGGGTCGTAATAATAACTCCGATATATATGTCGAGGTAATAGAATACCTCAACTCAGCAATTAGTGTGATTAACCTAGCCCAAAGGAACATCAAAACTAGAGGGAAAGGATTTGCAAATGCATCCGATTGTTTAGAAACCTGGGATGAATCGGACAGCATAACGGCTGTAAATGCTCGAAAAGGTTTGAGACATCTACAAAAATGGTGGCATAACCACTCGATCATCATAATATCAAGGTTTTGAGATTAACTATGAATACACGGAGACAGTAGGAACTGAACAGAGACCTAAATCCAACAATCCTATAAGTCTACGGATTAGTAACACGTGATCCTAATAGAAAGAAGAGAAAGCCTAGTTCCTTAACCCCGTAGGAAAGATAAGATGACTCAGATCAGAAGGGCATGAGGTAAAGGAGTAAAAAGAGACGTACGTTCCATCCCACAATCAATTCCCTTATATAACTAAAGAATTTCTAGACTCAACTTCGACCAGTTTGGCTTGGTAATCCTACAGGCAGTCAGGCTCTGATACCAAAGCTGTCAGGACCCCGACTCAATGGCACATCGATCTAGCATGTAACACCTCATATCACTTTGCGGCCTCACGCACGGTATTCCCACAGGTGTCTCCTTACCAGGCCCGGGACTGTTTGCGCCTTTTGGCTCACGTATATGATAGTGTTGCTAGCATCCATATGACAAGGAGCCCGGGCTGACATGGCTAGTCGTGAACCCAAAGTGGCACTAACTTACAGGGACAGGCATACATGACCCAGCAACAAATGTGTCGATCATCAATGAGTGAATCCGGGCTGTAGCAACTGGGCTAGCAGGACTCCGGTAAACCGGGCTGTAGCAAGCTAACAGGACTCCGGTAGACACCGCGTGACATTTCCCCGAAGGTACAGACACAGGAACGAAGAAGGACACATGCCGGCCAGCCTAAGTGTTCCGGAGAAGTAGCAAGCTACCAAGGCTCAATGGAAGCACTAGGAGACATTTCCCGGTAAGAGAGGCTACCAAGGATAAACAACTAGATAGTCAGATCCCACACATACCAAGCATTTCAATAATATACACACAATATGCTCGATATGTGCAAATACAACATGGCATCACAACATGACTCTACAACTCAAGTATTTTATTCAATAGGCTCAGAGGAGCGAGATATTACAAACATGGTTCTCATGACCCAACATTCAGAGCACACAAATCAAAGCACAAGCGGAAGCTTAACATGTCAGAGTACAGACAACTATACATGAAAAAGGCTGAGAAGCCTCACTATCTACTAGAACCTGCCGAGGGCACAAGATCGTAGCTGAGGTAACAAGCTAAACGTCGAAGTCCACGTGGAACTACTAGCGAGACTAAAGTCTCTCTGCAAAAACATAAATTAAGCAACATGAGTACAAATGTACCCAACAAGACTTACATCAGAACTAACTACATATGCATTAGTATGAACAAAGGGGGTGGTGGGGTTTAACTGCAGCAAGCCAGCTTTGACTCAGTGGCTAACCTGAACTACGACTGCAAGTAACTCTTTTGAGGTGGCGCACACGAGTCCACATATTCACCATATCAATACACTACTATGGATCCGCTCCAATCTCCCCATGAGAACGCCATCCATAGCACTCACGCTTATCTTGCGTATTTTAGAGTATCCACTTTCACTTGTCTATGAACTGTACAGGCAACCCAGAAGTCCTTTACCGCGGACACGGCTATTCGAATAGATCATATTAACCCTGCAGGGGTGTACTTCTTCACACACGCTGTCACCACTTACCGCCGCTTACACGACATGTACTGGGAAACCTTCAAGCGGAAGCCCAGCGAGGGTGTCGGCCACGACCTGACTAACCACACAAGTCTCTCGTCCAGGTTTATCGCCTATTCGGGTTCCATCCGCAAGGAGATCCGGCCGGGGTGTCGCTCACGGCCCCAAACGATGTGAGCAGGGTTCCCAAGCACACCATCCGGGTTCCACTTGGTACACCGTGCCACTGTGCCTAGTCTGTCCCAAGCCCACCTGTACCGGGTGCCACTTGGTAGACTACTAGCACTACCTACAAACACCAGAAACTAGTTGCAACTCCTGGACAGAGATCAACTTGATTAATAAGCCTAGAGGGGCCGAGTTACCGGAACCCAATGTCTGGTAGTAGCTGTTCATGGATCACAAACACAGAACTCAGTTCCTAAGGACGGTTTCAATGAGACAACCCACCATGTACTCCTACATGGCCTCTCACCGCTACCTTTACCAAATCGTGTTCACACACTTAGCTCACACACAGTAGGACATGTTTACACACCTCCGATTCATCCCCGATGAATCAGACCTGACTCAACTCTAAGCAGTAGCAGGCATGACAAACAAGCATGAATGAGTAGGCACATCAGGGCTCAAACAAATCCTACTCATGCTAGTGGGTTTCATCTAATTACTGTGGCAATGACAGGTCATGCAGAGGATAAAGGGGTTCAGCTACCGCAGCAAGTAATAGATGAATCGTTGTTGTCCTAATGCAGTAAAAGAGAGCAGGAGCGAGAGAGTGGGATTGTATCGGAATGAACAAGGGGGTTTTGCTTGCCTGCCACTTCTGAAGATAGTATAGCTCTTCATCGGTGTCATCGAACTCATCATCGGAACCACGTCTATCGAGAGGGGACAAACACCGGTAAACAAGGAAGAACACAATCAATGCAATGCGACAATATGATGCATGAATGTGACATGGCAATATGATGTGATTTGAGCTAATGCAACTAGCAACCAGATTAAATGAAGTTGGTTTCAACCAAAGATTCAAATTCAACTCCATATGTGATTATTCAAATACCATTCATATGATTTGTCCTAAACAGCAGCTATAAGTTGTTCTAACATGCATGGAAATAGTACAGATGGATAGATTGGATTTTTCTGATCATTTTTCATACATAAATTATTTCATTCTGAGCTACGGTTGAATTTATATGAATTTTGGAAGTTTATAATATTTTCTGGAATTTCCTGAATTATTTAAAATCCAGAAAATGACTTATTGCGTCAGCATGATGACTGAGTGACGTCAGCAGGTCAACGGGTCGGTCCAGGTCAAACCTGACCAGTGGGACCCATATGTCAGTGTCTAACTACTAACCTAAGTTAATTAGTACTAATCTAATCCTAATCCAGCTTAGTTAAGGCCCTGGGCCCACATGTCAGTATCAGCAGGCTAATTAAGTTTAATTAACACTTAACTAAAATTAGCTGGGGCCTGGGCCCACTTATCATTGACCCAGGGGAGGTCAAACCCCAGGTCAAACACGCCGGCGTTTAGCCGCCGGCGGCAGCAGACGCGGCGGGTCTCTCGGGCACGGGCTGTGGTGCCCCATTTGCAGCGTGGCTAGGCTCGTTCGAGAGCCCAGACCAGCACGCGTCGGGTGGTGGAACCAGCCGGGCCTGGGGCGGCCGGAGGCGACGGCAGGGAGCTCGGCCGCGGCGGCCGGAGCTCGGCGAGCTCGGCCTCGGCGTTGTGGTGCACGGGAGCAAGAATAGGTGGGTGCTACGGGCTCTTGCAGATGCTATGGTTGCGTTGGCGCGCTCATACGTGGTGCGGGTGGGCTCTGGCCACGGCGGCGTCATGGCCGGTGGCAAGGAACTCTCGGGCTCGACAGAGCCTGCGGTTACAGGAAGAAATCGGCATCGGGGGGAGAGAGGTTCGGTGCGGAGGCTCACAGCGAGGCCAACGAGTGCGAGGGCAAGGTCGGGGATGCTCTGTAGCTCCCGAATCAACGATGATGATCCACGGCGACCGACGAGGGGAACGGTGGTGCGTGCGGTGTCCAGGGGCTTCAAGCACCAAGTGGCCCGGCGAGGAGGAAGCTGGCAACAATACGGATCTCGGGAACACGGAGAGGGAGCGAGGGAGTGGCTGGCCGCGGTGTATCTTAGCGGAGTGGCCATGGCGACTTTGGCCATGAGGGGAAAAGAGCAGGGGAGTGAGAGAGAGAGAGCAGGGAGGCAAGGGAGCGGCCGAGGGGGGGGGGGGGGGTGCTGGCCGTTTCCTAGGGTCAAGAACAGGGCAAGGGGGAAGCAGGAGGTGGAAGCAGGAGGTGGAGCTCGGGCGCGCGCGCGTCGACACGCCTCTGCCTACTGGTAGAGGTTGAAGACGGTGGGGAGTTTGGCTGGGCCTCAGCCACAGTGCTGGGCCAGGTGGGGCGCTAGGTGGGCTGCAGGTAGGTGGCCTAGGTAGTTCCTCTCTCTTTCTCTTTCTTTTGTTTCAGTTTTCTATTTTTTTCCTATTTTGTTTTGATTTAGTAAATATACCAAACCATTTGATAAAATGCTGAAAATAACTGTGGGCACTTGTGAAATTATTCCCAACAGCCCTCAAGTAGTTTCCGAATTTTTAGAGTATTTACAATATTTATAGGATTTAAATGCCCTAATTCAAATACAATATGAGTTAATTTAAAAATCCAAAAATGATCTAAGAATATATTCATCATTTTTGGCAGAGGTTTCCACCTTAACCAGAAATCATGAACTTTTCTTAGGGACATTTTGGGTTTATTGAAAAGATTTTATGGTTGACCCTATTTGATTTAATTTTGGTGCTAGGGTTTGTCAATCCCCAATTCAACTTAAATAAAATTTAAACATGATGCAACAAGATGCAACACCAGGCAGTACCAGAAGCTAGGGATGTGACAACTCACCCCCACTAAACAAGAATCTCGTCCCGAGATTCAAGACGTGAGGTAAGTAGACAGAGGGGACACAAAGCTAACACGATCTTCATGATCTAATTGCCCTTCTCGAAGATGTCGATTCATTTCTCCAATTGATCTTGACGTCTTTGCTTGCAAGACCTTCATCAAACAGGAGGACAGAGACAACTCTACAATGATGGATCATCTTAACGGTCACAAGATCAACTTATGAAACGAGACGTAGAAACATCTCTCGAGCTGAGACACGAAGCACACATCTAAAGGAATGGAGTGGAACAGATGACGAGGGTTCACTAGGTAGACAACAATTCCACACCTAAGAGGGTGGTGAACGGTTGTCATCTAGCGAGAATTTGAGTTGCCATGATACCATAGCGAGACACCTCAGAGAAGGTGACTCGTGGAACCATTACCTTAAGTGGCAAAAAGAATTACTTTTGATTCAGAGAGCATTGAAACTCTTCATACCAGCCTGAGGCAATTCAAAATTGATCATTTGAAGGAATTCGAAAGAATGTCATATCCAGTTTGGAACAGAAATTACGGTTATCGAACAACTCGGCAAAAGGAAGGCACATTCAGATTGATACCGAGGATATAACCTACTGTAGTGTCTGAGTGTGCTCTCAAGAACTTGAGCATTTCCATATTCATC